>NW_015386515.1:818357-899577 GCF_001527695.2 Protobothrops mucrosquamatus | reverse complement strand
GGGACCTAAAGGTTCATCCACTGCAGGTACCTCTAATGCCTCTTCCAGCTCCTTAGCTACATTATAAAGTCTCTTGTCAGTAGCGCTAGGCAGAGGGAGGGAAGCTGGAGAAGCCCATTGCTTTTGTATAGCGGTCATGAACATGGGAGGGCATGGGATGCGATGTTGAGCCGCCACTGGCTCAGTAAAATTGGGATCCAACTCCGGATCCGGGGAAACAGTGGCCGCCATTGAAGGAGGCTCAGATCCCCGGTGGGCTGTGGATGCGACCTTTCGGAGCAGAGTGACGAAAGCAGAAGGATTAAACATGCCACTGAATGTCGGAGCATCAGGGGAAGTCTCCTCCTCCTCAGACATTGGAAACCCTTGGTCAGTGCCCTGGTCATGGAGGGATAGGCCCTCTGAGTACGAGGATCCTGATGGTGAGGAAGGTGCTTCATAAGTCTCCTCAGCCTGACCTTGTGTAGGGATGGGATTCACAATCGGAGGTCTAGGCGGAATCGCCCTGGCGTTCAAGGCGCTATCAACTGCTTGCGCAATCAAGAAGGCCAGGCGATCCTCCGAAGGCATGGGGACAGACTCCGTAGGTCGGAGGCCTGCAGCTGTAGGAGTGAAAGTTGCCTCTGGAAGGCTGAAATGTGACCGCGGAGCAGGAGGTACGGGGGAATGAGAGAGTTCTCCCGTAGTCCATCCCCTCGGGGAAAAGGCGGGAGGTCCCAAGGGTAGAGTGTATGTTAATCCCTCAGTTTGGGGGGGATCTAGTCTAGCTGCCTTTTGTGCTCTAGCAAACTCCTTTTCTAGGGCCTGATGTCTCCGGTTGGCTTGTTTGTCTGCCCTCTTGGAGGTCTTGTTCGAAGACCTGCCCTTGGTTTTAGATGTAGGCATGTCAGGACCCTCCAGACTGGGTGGAGCGACAGACATTAAGGTGGGTGGAGGAGGCGCAGCGGCTTCTGAAGAAGAATTGGTAGCCTCCATTCTCAGATAGCACAGGAACTCGAGTGGGACCCCCAGGTATCTAGAGAATACAACCTCTGGGTGAGGACACACGCACTGTGGGTACGTCTGGAACCCAGGTACTTTAGGTACTGAATAGGTAATATTAGTGGTCGGATAAGGACAGGCACACTGCGAGTATGTCTGGAATCCGGCTTAATTTGAGGAGGAAAGGACAGATGCTCTGTGGGAACACCTGGAATCCTCGTGGCCCAATGACATGATAACAGTCACGAAATTGAGTGACTTTGGCCTTCAACGTGTCAGACAAGCAGACTAGGAGACACGAGGCCTGAGAAGGAATTTTCTAGAGCTGTTCAGAATTCCTAACACGTGAGAGATATAACTGTTGATAATGGGGGGTGATCCCCGCCAGAGGCGGCCCTCAAAATGGCGGCCGAACCTTGAAATGGCGTTTTTTTACGCAATGCTGCCAAACTCCTCCCCCCCACAGCAATTAACTAAGTTGATCCTGTGAAATTATGGAGGGGAAAGGCCTTTTGTTCCCTTTAAATTCGATAGTTGTTCGGCAATTTCCCTCGTCGCGCGGTCCAAAATGGTGGCCGCGCGCGATGGCAGGCAACTCCTAAAGAACTCCTAGGCCTAAGGGGAAGCAGTCCGAGAACGAAGAACACGCTGGCGTGCTGAAACTGCAGCTGGGGACGAACGGCCGTTCGTCAGGCTTGATTTAAAGCCAGCTGGTCTCCCTCACAGCTCGTGCCCTTTCCGAGGCCGTTCGTCGGCGATCGGGCCTTAACGAGCTGGAAAACGTCCTCGGCTATCCCCCTCGTCGCGCGGTTCAAAATGGCGGCCGCGCGTGATGGCAACAAGGAACGGATTGCTCCCCAATCCTCCGAACTGCCGCCCGAACACAAAAACGGCCCCGACGGTTAAGGCGCGCGCCTCCCCAGCCGGGTCTGAAGATCGAGGACGAGGTTGCCAATGTCGGATGCAATGAAGCTGTGGCCGAAGCCTGAACGAGCCTCGCTTGCTGTGAGGCAAGTCCTTACACACCGTTCGTCACCGGGTCGCAGCCGCGAGCTCCGGTGAGAACGGATCAATCGGTGTTGGGAGAAGGGAAATGAGAGGGATCCCCTTCTATCCTATTATTGCTGGGAGGAGGGGAAAAGAAGAAGAAGGAGCCCCTTCTTCCTATAATCACGATCCTCCCCCCACTGGCAGAGCTAAAGAAATCTATCTCCTAACAGACCAAATTATTTAAAATTAGACTAATTAGCCAAAGAAGGTGGAGGATTCACCAATAGTCAAGACTATACCTGCCTAAGAGCCAGAGTTGTACGTCCGTCCATGGGCAAGATCAAGTCAAGACTGGGATCTAGGGTCCAGGACGGGCGTGGCAACTTTGGCTGACTTGATCTGATTGGGCAGGAATACAGTCTACTACCCATGGGTGGATCCTCCATCTCCAGTGCTGGAGAAGACTTTGGTTTATACAGCAAACTTAAGCCCATGTTTTTGAATGAAATTCCTTGGATATTCCCATCCTTACTATACTGAAACAATAATTATTTCAAGAAAATAATTCACAGCATTTTAGATTTCCCCAAGGAAAGCATTTTGAAGTATATAGTTGCAGACACCAAAGTGGAAGATGTCCTAGATGAAGTCCCCAGTATTTCATTAGAACTAGAGAAAGCTCTCTAAATAAAAGAAAACAAGACTTGGTTAGCCTAAACCTGTGTCCATTGCTTTATGTAACCTAAACCTGTGTCCATTATAAATCATCTATTCCTTCTTCATCTAACCAAACAATTTTCGTTCTGACTAGAATTTTAAAATGTATCTATAGTTTCTGATCCTAGATGCATAAATCCTGCTGATCATCTTTCTGCCACTTTGCAACAGAGAAACGGAGGAGTGTCCAATCATACCTGAAGAAGCCAATTCTTCTAGAATGCTATTCAATGTAGAGAGATGCTCTTTACTGAAGCCCAGATAGGTAGCTGCACTTGGCTGAGCTTGATAAAGTAAGTCAAGTCAGATCTGACTAGCACTTGGGAGTCCACCAGAAAATCCTAGGCTAAAAGAGGGAAACAGGGCATCGTTGTAGAAGGTCATGGCAAACTATTTCCCCATTGCTAAGAAAATTAAGTGTCCTTGTCAATGAAGTTACAAGAGCTTGACTTAAATTAGGCTTTATCTTCACTCTTTTGTGGGCCTTAGTAATGCAGACCAACCAGACCATAAGAAGAAATCCCAGGTCTATTGTCTAACCTAGAAAGGACAAAAGCATTGACAAAAGTTTTTGCAACACCACTGGGAGAACTACATGGATGCTGTCACGTTTGACTTAAAGTACAAATGGAGTTAGGCAAGGATTTGACACATGTCCTTGTAATGAAATACTTCAGTTAACTCTTCCCTATTTTACTTTTTCCTCATGTTCTTATGTTACTCACTGTAGCTGTGCTTACATCCATTGATATGGCGCAGGCTGGTCAATGGTGGTGATAGAATAATTGGCCAGCTGCTGGAGCAAAGTGAACTTAATTTTATTGTAGAACAGTTTGCAAAATGGATTCTTCTTTTAAATAGAAAAGAATGAAAGGATTATCATCAGTACATTAGAAAAGCCCCACAAGATCAGTTAAAATGTATTTCATAATTCTACTTGTGAGGTTTTTCTATGTTGTCTAAAGCAGAAGAATGAATATTTGCCCACAAATGTCATAAAACCAGGATCTTTTTAGATCCACCGGAACTAATCTAATGCCCCACAATAGTGTTTCGTACATTACTCTAAACAATAAGCAACTTCTAAGTTAATGCAACAGAAAGAAACTGTTATTTTATCAGCATACCTCTCCTGTGCGTATCAATGCTGCTGGCAGAATCCTCCCTTTTTGTTTGTTTTGTTTTTCTGTCTCATGAGTTGATGACACAGCAGAGTGTTTTTTTTGGGGGGGGGCAGGTGCTGCCCTGGAAAATGGCAGCATTTTAGGAAGAAGCCAACATAATTATCCTACCACAAGAGGGCACTCTCTGTCCTCTCACTAGGGGGAGGTGGGGCAAAGGCACTGGGAGAAGAATGGGAGGGGGAAGGGAAGGGAAGGCACCAGGACAGAGGAAAAGATGCAGGAGAAGCCCAGTGTGAAAAGAGTAAGAGGAAAAGACAAAAGGACAAAGCAAAGGGCTGTGAAGGGATAGGTTGAGGAAGGAGAGAGACAAAAGCAAAGCCTGGCAGATTGCTGGGAGAAGGGATTAAATTTGCCTGATTTCAATGCATCCACTTGTCTTGGATGGCCCTTTATCATCCTGTCTCTTTGCTTCCTCCACCAAATTCCTGCAGCCAGAGGGGTTAGTTCCAGAGTCCCTCCTCCCTCTCCACCTGCAGTGCCTGCTGTTTTTCCATCCCGGGGGGCCTGTTGACACAGATTAGTCTCTGGAGGTCAGGGGTCAATAGAGAAAGAGGTAGGGGTCACAACCTCAACAATTCCAGCAATAATGAGGCACGTGGCAAGGCAGCAAAGGGGGAGGGGGGAGGGCAGAGGGCAGGCCGCCTAAGCAGAGCTCCTAAGCACTGAGCTCCTCCGCCAGGGGATGGCTCTGATCTCTGCTCAACACCTCTCACTTTCACTGTCACCGATGTGCAAATGAAATCCCTGTTCATTTCTATTTATTTTGCAGGTCAGCTGAACTGGCATTCTTTGATGGCACTACCATGCCTTTCTAACTAAATTTTATCCATGTAGAGATATTTCATATGAAGCTCTTGTAATATGGACCCTTACAACTTCCTAGACATATGTGGGCAATGCTATCATTCCTCCAGATAATGCAACATTCTGCACTCAGAACAGAATCCAAAAAATTCTGGTCTTCCACGGTGGCTGTGAAATCACCAAATATGCTCCAATGGATCGGGGAGATCTGAGCTCAGGTTCTCAGCTGTGAAATGTGCTAAGTGATGTTGACCAAATTTGGTAGTGGTACCAATAAAGGAGAAATGGAGGGGGTCCTTGGTGCTCTCTGAGCTCGGTTGTTTTCTTGCAGAAGTTTCATTACCCAAACTAGGTAACATTATTAGTGCTGACTAGTACTGATGATGTTAGCTACCGTAATTTGGGAAATAAATCCCCCCGATTTAGTATTGGGATATACTGTATATGAGTTGGCCATTGTCTGGCTAAATAATACCTTAAAATGACATTTATTGTCATTTTATATACTTATTGTCATATATATATAATACCTTAAAATGACATTTATTGTCATTTTATATACTTATTGTCATATATATATATATATATATCTGGATGTTCTCCTTCAGATACCACAAAACCTCCTTCCAGAAGGTAACAAGGAAAATAAGTTGTGGAGAGGATGTGTAGTGTCCCAGACAATCCTGCGGACCCTGCTCAAGCAATGCTAATATGCTGTGTCTCGGATAGAAGGGAGGGAACTGCCAATAATCTTTTCTGCCATCCTCACCACTCTCTGCACCACCTTCCTATAAGAAGCAGTGATGTTTCCAAACCAGACTGTGATGCTGCATGACATGATGCTCTCGATCATCTCTCTATAGAAAGTGATAAGGACAGGAGAAGGAAGATATACTTTTCTCATGCAATGCAGAAAATGCAGGCGCTGCTGTGCCTGCTTCACCAGTGTCTTACTGTTGAGTGACCAAGTCAGTCTATTCATTAGCTGCACACCCAGAAATTTGATGCTGCAAATCATCTCCACAGGTGAATCATTAATACATAGAGGAGTGTGGCTCTGCCTGTGTTTTCTGAAATCGAGAATGATCTCTTTAGTTTTTCCAACATTTAAAACTAGGCTGTTTTTCTTACACCAGTTCATCAAACCCTCTACCTCCTTGCGGTAAGCACCCTCATTGTCATCTTGAATAAGGCCCAGTACTGTTGTATCATCCACATACTTCACAATATGGTTGGTGGCAAACCTTGCACAACAATCATGGATTAACAGGGTAAACAGCAGCGGATTAGAAGATAGCCCTGAGGAGAACCTGTGCTCAATGAAATGGGGCTAGAAATATTAGTCCCAACTTGCACATACTGGCGTCTATTAATAAGAAAATCAATAATACAGTTGCACAAAGGAGTATTAAAACCTAAAACGCCCAGTTTGTCTATTAGATGCTGGGGAATGATTGTGTTAAACACCGAACTGAAGTTGACAAACAGCATTCGCACATGAATATTTCTTTCCTTTAAGGGCTCCAAGCTCAGATGGATAGCAGAGGAAATAGCATCCTCTGTAGAGCGATTTTGGACAGTAAGCAAACGGAAGCGAGTCAAATGCTGGAGGGAGGCTGGATACAATAATGTCCTTTATCAGCCTCTTAAAACATTTCATAATAATGGATGTAAGTGCAACTGAATGGTAATCATTGAGACCCGTAATTGTAGACTTTTTGGCACTGGCAAAATAATGGCTGTCTTAAAACACAATGGGGCCACTGCCTGCTGCAATGAAAGATTGAAAATATCTGTAAGAATGCAAGCCAGTTCATCTGCACATTCCCTAAGACACGCCCAGGGATATTATCTGGGCCTGCTGCCTTCCAAATATTAACTTTCCACAATGATCTCTGGACAGAGGTGACATCAAAGCTAAGAACTTGCTCGTCAGGATGGGGCACAGCTTTCCTTTCAGGGGTGCTATTTGATGCCTTGAATCTTCCCAAAAATGTGTTCAGCTCGTTTAAGAAGTCTGCATCTCGATGGAGCCACTTTATAACCTGTGATGGCCTAGATTCCTTGCCACATATGCCTGGTGTTTGTTGGGTCCTGAAAAAAGTTCTGAACTTTCTGACAATGGACTTGCTTTGCTCTTTTTATGATGCTTTTCAAATTCGCTCTGGCTATTCCAAATGCCAGCATATCACCAGATTTAAAAGCCACATTCCATGCTTTCAACATCTTGTGAACCTTATAAGTCAACCATGGTTTTTCATTAGCCCTCACAACAATGTTTTAAAGACACAGACATCCTCAATGCACTTTTGAATATATGCAGACACAGTGGTTGCATATTCCTCTATGTTTATATATTGGTTATCAGTTGCTGCTTCTTTAAACATGCCCCAATCCATGCACTCAAAGCAATCTTGTAATGCTTCTATTGCTCCCTCCACCCTCTGAGTTTGTAAGTCACTGATAGTATAATAGAGAACATTCAGGGCCTCATCTCTTTTTGCACAAGGAGGAATGTGATAATGATGGAAATGGAAGACTTGTAAAAGCCACAAGCCAGTAACTCTATCCATGAACACGGAAACAACGTAACAATATCTATAAAAAAGAGAAGTCTAATAATTTATTGTTAATCAGGAAAACGTTTAACATGAAAATTTAATTAGATAGCAAACTGAATTCTTTAAATATCTACTCATAAAAACTTTTAATTTTAAAGAGATGTCAAAGATTAGTCTATTAGGATACTGCTGAAGACAGTTTGGTCAAAAATAAGTAAATAATAAAAGCCTGGTAATAATGAGATGAATCTAAACTGGAAACTGGTGAGTTTTTCTTTAAGATGACTAATATTGATAATTAAATAAATATTCAAATGCAGGAAGCTCAAATTATTCTTGGCAGATTAAATAAGGAACTAACTCTATCAAAATAGTATGTGTGTGAATAGGTAGTCAAGGTCCATGATTAACGGAAGAAAAAGAATAATTTTCTCATTTTATGATTCAGTCCCATGGAATGACATGAAAGAAAATAAATAGATATGTGAGTCTGCTTTAACAAAATTTCTGGGTCCAGTCCAATCAAAATAAAATCCACTCATTTCAAAAGGAGAGTTATGAACATACTTAAGTATCAAGTATCAAGCGTTAAAATAGGGCAGCTCCACTCTGTCACTGTTTCCACTCCCCAATTTTTCAAACAGTTAAAAGCCAACATGTGACCATTTTGCACTCCAGAGACTTCCCTTTCTTGGGGAACAATGCTGCAATGGCTGAAACTTTACACTAGGAGTGAGGAAACAGAAATTTGCTGAAAGATGGCTGATTTTTTACCAATGGGAAAATGGACCGCCTACAAACCTGACAATGTGTGTGGTGCTTCAATGGAAAAGACTAGCTTTCCTGTGCTTTCAGATACCCTATAGCTAAGCAAACAGTAAATCAACAAAAATTGATTTCCAATATTTGAGGGGCTCCTCCAAAGACGAGAGGGGTCAAACTATTTCCCAAAACACCAAAAGGCAATACAAGATACAATGGTTGGAAACTAACCAAGGAGAGAAGCAACCTAAACTAAGGAGATGGTGAGAACAATCAACCAATGGAATAGCTTGCCTTCAGAAGTTATGGTTACTCCATCACTTGAGCTGGAGGTTGGATTAGAAGACCTCTGAGGTCCCTTCCAACTCTATTACTCTATGTTCTATGTTCTAAACTTGAAAACATAACTGGCACAAGATCAGAGCGATCCAGCGTTGATTCTAAAGTAGTCTGGACATGGATCTCCTGAGTTTTAACAGCAATGTATTCAATGGTTCCCTCCTGAGATCTTAGGACATGGGTGTCAAACTTGATTGCATCACATGACATATCGTGATGTATCATGACATTTTTTGCCTTTGCGGAGCTGGGGTGAGTGTGGCCTGCGAGTGACGCATCTGGCCCGCGGGCCACCAGTTTGACACCTCTGTCTTAGGAGGTGACAGTGCTAGCTGTCTCAGGCTGATCTTGAAAAACAAACCAAAATTAGACTGTTGAGAAGTTGGACGGGGGACCACCTGGAATTCCAGGTTGCTTGGATAGTGGATAAACTGGATAGTCAAAAAATCATCTCAAAAGGAGACAAAAGGAAACTAATTTTGTAATGCTGACAAGAAATAGCATGGAAGAATTCATGCTACTTCTTTTATGTTACTTTTACATTTTAAACCATGGAATGACTGAAACTAATTCAGCCATTTCTTTCTATGCTGCTGTACAAAAGTAACTTCTCCTTTGAGTTCAAGCAATTTTGGATGATTTTATGGAGATATAGTCTTCTCTTCTTATTAGAAAATGTTTTACCATTGCATTCCTCAATGATATACGTTTGATTTCCTGGTCTTTTTTGGATTCTCCTGGTATTCCCCCCATCCCCCAAACTATCCAGATAACTAAGCAGAACTGAAACGTTAACAAGATTGTTACACTAGTCTTTCCCTAACTTAGTTAATATAAGGATTCGTGAATTTAAAACAAATCTCTGTATCAGAAATATAGAGGCTAATATCAAAAGAGCAGGGAATCTATATTATTATGAAAAAATAAATGAGTTCTTTGTTTATGAGAAGAGCAAAAATCTTTTACTTAAAATTGTGTTGCTGATACATGTAATTAAAATCTTAACTATTTATTTATGGTTTATTCTGAAAATAAAATAGCAAGATGAAACAAGTTAAACATTCTGTGTCTATGCTGGGGTTCTGTGCATAGATAAGAAAGGAGGAACTGAGTGGCAAGCAACTGAGAAATCTCAAAGAAATGTCCAGAAATGTTAGGATTAAAAAAATGGACATACTTTTCTTCTAAAAATGTACTTAATCACTACTATATCATAACTCTAATTAGAGCTTTGCATCATAGGATATAGCCATATTAAATAAAGAATCCAAGAGATAAGATGTTTTGATAGCTCTCACTTTAGATTTTCAAAGGAAAATTAGACAAATTTATGCAGGAGAATTAGTGTCTTTCACTGGCTATCCACCATGATGGCTAAGCAGAAAGTTCAGACTTTAATGATTTCTAAACACCAGTAACGGGAAACAGAATACAGAATAATAGAGTTGGAAGGGACCTTGGAGGTCTTCCAGTCCAACCCCCTGCTCAAACAAAAGACCCTGTACCATTTCAGACAAACGGCTGTCCAGTCTCTTCTTAAAAACCTCCAGTGATGGAGCACCCACAATTTCTGAAGGCAAACTATTCCACTGGTTAATTGTTCTCACTGTTAGGAAGTTTCTCCTTAATCTATCTTTGATAAACTTCCATCCATTACTTCTTGTTCTGTTCTCAGCTGGTCTGGAGAATAGGTTGACCCCCTCCTCGCTCTGATAGCCCTCCAAATATTGAAGACTGCTATCATGTCACCACCAGCCCTTCTCTTCTTTAGACTAGATATACCCAGTTCCCACAACTTACTTGTATCATGTTATGAGTGGGGAGTGATTCATAGCATCTTGATGATCATCTGATATGCTACTTGAAGTGCAGCTCATTTAGTACACTAGATTCTTTTCTGCTCACTTTTTCTATAAATATATTATAATTTATATAAATTATAATATTAATATTCAATTCAATTAAATATTATAATCCTTTTAGGACAATTTTATGAGAATTAAATGTATTATGAAAACTGTAATAGTTTGATGCTGATAAGGCCTAATGTATATTATAAATTGTACCTGGGAAAATAACTTACTATTACCGTGCAGATAATTGTTTAGGGCAAAGATTAATATTTGTAGGGTCATAAAAAATCAATTTAATAAGGTAATTCTCCTTAGATTCTTAGTGAAGGTGGCTAGCGTTTTAATAAATTATATCAAATTAGTGAGATATATAATATTTCCATGAATTGTTCCTTAAATTTTCTGTACTGCTTAGAAAACTGAGGGGAAAAATAATTGAGGATATCTTAATCTGATATGCGTATTGTATATGTATCTAGCAGAAATACCAGAAATAGAAAGATCCATTCTAAAAATCACTGTATATCATTTTTAATTCCATTATTAGAAGATATTTTGTAGAGGATAAAGTTCAGCCTAAATATTAAGATTATTGCTTGGACTATTTTGGCTAGTCACTGGAAGAATGTGCCCGTGTGCGCACACGTGCGCGCACACACAGAGATCTTTAGTTCATTTAATCCAACTTCATCATGAAGATGCACAAACTGCTTTTCTAAAATGAACAGACCAAGGACTTAAAATATCAACATGACAAAAGTGGGACCTTAGGTGTGTTTCCTTTTTGATTAAAATATTTTATTTCATTTGAAATTTCCATTATTTGTAGCAATTACTTTGTATTTCAATCATCTTGTTATAAACTGTTAGCAACATTTCTATTAGAAATTAAATTTCTAACAGAAATTAAAAAGAAAAACTGGCTTTGAACATTCCTAGCTGCTTCATTTAAAAACAAGCAAGAAAAATATGGAAAATAACATGCTGCAGGACAGAACATGATACTCTGCTTGTTCATGATCTGGCTTTGAAGATATAAAACGCATACATCTTCCAGCTACCTCTTCATGGGTAAAAGGTGCTTCTGACTTTGCTGGAATGGCTTATGTCTGTAGCAGAGGGCACATTTTGTAAATAAAGTTTCCCAATATCTCCAGTTGGTTGAAAGCATCTTAAATTCCATCGCTTGTGGGAAAAGACCCTCTCCTTGAGATTGGCAGGGCCAGCACTCACATCAGAGAACACTGGAACATATGGACTAACAGTTTAAGTCACATAAAGCATTCATTAAACATATACAGGAACTTTTTGTATGGATAAAAGTACTGTTGGCTGACTTAAAAAAAAATTACTTGCAAGTACTATAACACATTGAGAGCCAGCTTGGTGTAGTAGTTAAGGCACCAGCTAGAAACTGGGAGACTGTGAGTTTTAGTCCCGCTTTAGGTACAAAGCCAACTGGGTTACCTTGGTCCAATCCTTTTCTCTCAGTGCGAGGAAGGAACTAAGGGCAAGACACTTCTGAAAAACATGCCAATAAAACCACAGGGTTTTATTGTTCAGACAGTTTCCAATTGAACAGAAGAAAAAAAAAGTGTAACACTTTAGTAATTGGTATGGGATTTTTTTAAGGCATTGTTATAATTTTTTTTTTTAAATGTTATTATTGTGATAGCTCTAAATCAGGTGTGTTAAACTGCCAGCCTGCATGCCGGATGCGTCACGGGGAAGCCACGCCCATCCCAGCTCCGGCAATGGGAAAAAAGTTGCAATACATCATGACACATCACATGACGCGGCGAGTTTGACACCCCTGCTCTAAATAAAATAGAAAGTAGTTAATAGCTAACTGAATTTAATTCAAATAGATTTTTTTTGTGTACTGGCTGGAGCAAAAACCCCTCTAGCCAACCCTCCCACATCAAAATCTTTTAGATTGAACAAATTTTGGTAAGTTGTGAAGAACATATGTGTCTACTATAATATGTGTCTACTATAATAGCTACATATTAAACACATACTCACTGTTCAAGGTAATACATTAAGGATCATCTATTTCCAAAGTTTTGGGCACAGCTATAAATATGGCTCAAATCCAATATAACTATTCATACTATGGTAAATGAAATGATATTCACCAAATGATATTTCTTGCACAACAATCAGCAAAAAGCTGCTGGCACATCCTTCTGAAAAAAAGTGAATACAGCAGGTTGGCAGAACAAAAATTTTGCACACAGGGAATTGTGGGCTTATTTCCTATCATTAGTAGAATTTCAGATGGCTGAATATCTGCCTCTGCCTGGCCATGCCTCCCCATCTCCTTTCTAGTTCAAGCATCTGTCTTAAAATATTCGGACTATTTAATTCAGCAAATTTCATAACATGGATTCAACTAACTGCTATGCAGTTAGTAATAACGATGCATGAAATCAGCAATTAAGAAAGAACAAGTGCACATACCAGAGCATGATTACCGAGGATATGCCATGCCATGAGCTAGAGGAAAAGCAAGGAAAATGTGTAACAGCTGACAAGTACATGACCCTTCATTGTCACAGTGATAGGAAACTTTTGAATTATTACTTCTGTTGTTCTTGTATGACTTTTTTATAAAATAGATTTAAATTTGCCACATTATAATCTTGTGTGTATTATCTTGAGGGATGAGGAAAACTGACTAATATCTTCTATTATTCATTTACCTCTTCTCTTAGTTTAAACTAATTAGTTCAAACTAATTGTATATCAGCTCATTTTCTTGTGCAGTAAAGGAGGAAAGATCTATGAAGACCATCAATATGGAAAATGTTGATGTAAACTCTCTTTATATCAGGATAATTGAGAGCACTGAAAATGGATGGACACATAACTCTAACCGGAATGGGACAACTTGCCACAGCCAACTTGCCATGGCCAACTCACCACAACCAACTCACTGCAGGACAATTCACCATGGCAAACTTGCTGTGGGACAACTCTCTGTGGGACAATTTAACAATTCTATTTAATTATTTAAAATAAATTAAAAATATTTTAATTTTTGCCATTTGCATTTCATTCTGTCCCTCCTTTTGAATCCTTTCTTCGATGGTTCTATTCCACTATTTCTTTGATATTTGTCCTGCAGTGAGTTGTCCTGCAGCAAATTGGCTGTGGCGAGTTGGCCATGACAAATTGCCATAGACCCGCTCTAACAGACCATTAAAGTTGGTAGCACGAAGGTATATATTCATGTTCATGTTCATGAATCTGTGGACTTTCTCAGTTACTTAAATTGCACTTAAAATCCAGGAAAGGACAAACATAGGCATTTAAAAAGTAAAAACAGAAATATATTTCTCTTTACTTCTATTCCCAACAATGACAAAATGCTATATATACTATAGCTAGAAACTAAAACTTTTTCTGAAAGATTTCAGATGCCTCTCATTCATTCACTCATTTATACATTCATTCATTTATTCATACACACACACACACACACACACACACACATATACTGGGCTTAACAGTAGTAACTGTGAGAGGGATCTAGGTGTCCTGGTGAACCACCTCTTAAGTATGAGCCAATAGTGTGCTGAGGCTGCCAAAACAGACAATGCAGTCCTAAGCATCATGACCATGAGAAATGACAGTACAGCTTTATACTGCACAAGTGAGGCCACACTTGGAATACTGCATCCAACTCTGGTCCCCAAGATACAAAAAAGATGCTGAGGCTCTAGAAAAAATGCAGAGAAAAGTAACCGATGATAGGGACTGGTGGCTAAACCATACAATGAAAGTATGGTCAAGTTTGTCTAAGGTATGTCTAAGGTATGTCTAACCTAACAAAGAGAAGGTTTAGAAGTGACACAATAGCTGTCTTCCAGTACTTGAGGGCTGGTCACAGAGAAGAGAGGATTGACTTATTCTCCAAAGCTCCTGAGGGCAGGACAAGAACCAAGGGGTGGAAGCTCATTAAAGAGAAATCCAACCTAGAACTAAGGAGAAATTTCCTGACAGTGAGAAAAATTAATGAACGGCTTTTCCCCCCAGGTTTGTAGGTGCTCCATTACTGGAGGTTTTCTAGAATAAATTGGACAACCATTTGTTCAGGATAGTATAAGGACTCCTGCCTTGAACTAGAAAACTTCCAAAGTCTCTTCCAGCTCTATGATTCTATATAATTCTATGCAATTCTATTGATCAGGGGATTCCAACCTATACATGTAAAATTTTGAGAGAGCTGTTTTGTTGCCAAGATGAAATGGCCATGCAAAATATGCACAGAATATTATGATGAGTGGCCAGTCACAAAATATTCATCTCACATAAACTAAACTGGTGAGGCTAAATAACCTATTGCTCCATGCCAATTGTGAGATATAAGCCCAGAATCAGAAAATCACTGATTTCCCCTAAACAAACACGACAAACCACAAACCACAGATACATTAAACACACATACATACACAAAAGTAAAACACTGCATAGAAAACATATCCCATGACAAACTGCTTCTCCATTACTTCGTCATTCCTAACTCAATATCCAGGCATTGAATGACGGCACTGAATGAAGGGACTTATGACCCATGCCCTTCTCCAAAGGGAAGCCAGCAGGGAAGATTGCAAGTCACTGCTGTCTACCAAGAGGACTCCCTCTATTTTCTGGGGACTGGTTGAAAAAGATCTGCCCCATAATCACAGCAGGATTTTAGCACAGCGTGTTTGCAGCATGTGGCATTTGAAGCCAGCCCCCCAAAACCAGAGGAAATCTTCATGTCTCTGGAGCTGGCTGCAAATGTCCTTTGATGAAAATATTCTTTGCCCAAATCCTACTTAGATTTTGGGATGGATCTTTTTTAGTTAGCCTCCTTTTTAGCCAGCCATAGCGAAAGGAGTGCCTGTTGGAGGGATTTGGCCCTACTTAGGTCTGGGTGGCTCTGACAGGCAACTCTTTTGCTCTGTCTGTTTAACAAACCAGGAGATCACTTAACAATTGCAACTGGGATTGCCAGGATCACAGTCACTGAGCAAAGCAGTCAGACAGTCTTGCTTATCAACCATTTTATTCAATGACAGAAGAATCCGGTCTCAATTGTGCTCATAAATCAAATACTACCTGTATTTACTGAAGCTCTGTTATTATATACATAAAAAACATCTCTGCAAATGACTTCCAAGAGAACATCAGCTTCAATAAAAAAAGGTGTCATTCTAGATATAGTCAAATCTTGTTGAACAAGAAATATGATTTCTGCAAAGCTGGTCCTAAGTTACTAATCTTTTTGAGATGTTTGAAGATGTCAAAAACTATATAGATAAGATAAAAACTATAAAGAACTATAAGATATAGATAATATCTTACAATGTTTGGCAGACTCAATAAACATTAGTCAATGTTTACTCAAAGTCCCTCCTGAGCAGATATCTGAGCAAATTTAGTAATCAAAGGGTTATAATTGATTTGTAACTGGTTAAAGAGCAGAAAGCATGATATAGTAAAAAAGATCACTTCTTGAATTTGAGAGATGCAAGCATGGAAGACCCAAAGATTTGTACTGGGACCAATGCTTCGTGATTGCTGATTTTTCTGGTTTGCCAATAACCTCAAAAGATTTAGTGTTTAAACCAACAAAGAGTAGTGAAGAATTCCAAACTGATATCTTCACAGTGGAAAAGATTACTAAATGGCAAATGTGTTTCACTGTATGCAACTGTGAAGTGATGCACACTTGAGTAAAACTTCTAACTTCATATATATTTTGGTGGCTCTCAATTGGCAATTAGGAAAGAGTTCTTTGAGTTGCAGAGAATAACTGCAAAAAGCACAGGGCTAGTTGTAATAAACAATGAACAACACTTTATTTTGTTGGGCATTATCAGGAGAGGACTCCTGCGACTCCCCTGGACTGCAAGGCGATCAAACGGTCAGTCCTAGAGGAGATCAAGCCTGACTGCGCTTTAGAAGGCCAGATCCTGAAGTTGAAACTCAAGTACTTTGGCCACCTAATGAGAAGGAAGGACTCACTGGAGAAGAGCCTAATGCTGGGAAAGATTGAGGGCAATAGAAGAAGGGGACAACAGAGAATGAAGTGGCTGGATGGAGTCACTGAAGCAGTAGGCATGAGCTTAAATGGACTCCACAAGATGGTAGAGGACAGGAAGGCCTGGAGGAACGTTATCCATGGGGTCGCGATGGGTCGGACACGGCTTCGCAACTGACAACAACAACAACAATCAGGAGAGGAACAAATATACTTTTATTTGTTGTAACCATAGTTAGGATATTATATAATAGTGGAGTAAATGGATTTTGTTTGATTTAGCAGGTTTTATTTCATTTTCTTAAATTCTTCTGTAAAGCAGAATGAGACTAAGAAACTATCTGAAGGATGAATAAAGGCAGGTTGAAAGGACAGTAGAAGAAAAAACAGATTTTAAGGAGAAATCATTAATGGACGATTTGTCCTCCATCCATACCTTCTTTACACAAGTCTGATGGTCATGATGAAAAAAATACCAGCAAAGAAATCTGTCTCATTGGAGGGAAGAACAAAGTCAATACAGTCCTAGGCTGCATCAGCAGAGGAATAGTATCAAGATCACGCAAAGTGATAATACTGCTCTATACTGCACTAGTGAGGCCACAATTGGAATACTGCATCCAGTTCTGGTCACTACCATACAAAAAAGATGCTGAGGCCTAGAAAGAGTGCAGAGAAGAGCATCAAAGATTATAAGGGGTCTGAAGACTAAGCTGTATGATGAAGGGTTAAAGAAACTAGATAAAATGAAAAGAAGGACTAGAAGTAACTTGATAGTAGCTTTCCAGTACTTGAGAGAAGGTGGACCTATTCTCCAAATCTGAGAACAGGACAAGAAATAATGGATGGAATATCATTAAAGAGAGATCCAACCTAGAACTAAGGAGAAATTTCCTCACAATGAAAACAATTAATCAATGGAACGGCTTGCCTCCCAGAGGTTATGGGTGCTCCATCACTAAAAGTTTTAAAGAAACGATTGGATAGCCATTTGTTTGCAATGGTATAGGGTCTCCTGCTCAAGGAGGGGGCTGGCCTAGAAGATATTCAAGGTCCTTTCCAAATCTGTTATTCTGTTCAAGGTGGATTTCACATACTGATTTCAACCAACCAACCAACCAAAAGATGCACAGAATATTATTTCTTAAGCAAATTTCATTCTTTCCTTCTGCTCCAGTGAAATTCTCTGACATAAATACTTGACATGACATTCCTGGTTGTCTGAAATCCCAGATTCCTTTCCTCTGCTGCACATTTTTAAGGCAGTGATTTCCAAATTCCACAGATGTTGATTCATCTTCTCTTATAATGCTCACCCTAGGGTTCCTCCCACAGAAAGTCAGTTCCTAAAATGCTACTTCATACTTAATCATAATGTTTTTCTGGTTTCAGTGTTCCCACTTATCCCTGACCCACCCACTGCAGATTTTGTATATGTAATCAGTTTTGGACCTTCTAAATATATTTCGAAATGGTTCAAGATTAATTAGATTTATTAATTGTTCTGCAACAGCCCTTGACTGTCAAACTGTACCTTGCCTATAGTAAAAAAAATTCACACTCCAGCTTTCTGGCCATCATTTTCTTCCCCTTCATCATTTCCTAAAATCTGACTAATAGTGGCATTATTCTGAGCTGCAAAATATGGCAGAGGAGACAGCAGGCACAGAACACATACCTTTCAATTTTCTATGAAAATATAAGGTTGGCAGTTTCTTTACAAACTGGGGCTGGAAAAAAAATCTGTTTTTCTCCCTCCACTTCACCCCAACATACATATTTTCCTCAAATCTTAAATGTTTCCACATGTTCCATTTCCATACTTAGCTTCAGTGAGGCTTCCTCTTCTGCACAAGTCCTGGTTATAGGCATTTGGGGGGGGGGGGAAGAGTCTCTGTTGCTGAAACAGAGAGCAATACCCCAATTAAGGGTCTACACATGATTTTCTATTGGGAAGAAGAGAGGGTCCTGTCTTCTCTCAAAATGCTCATTGGGCTTTTGAGCAAAGTACAGTATCTGAAGCCCTCATTTTCATCTCTCTCTCTCACACACACTCTCATTTAATACTGCCAAAATTTAGAGCAGGCAATGAGAAACTGGTGATCCTCTACTTTGCTATTAGACTACAACTTCTATCATCTCAAACCACTGATCAAACAGACTATGACTGTTGGGAAATGGAACAATATTTGGAGAGATAGATTTTTTGTATCCCTGACTTAAAATCAATCACAACTTCAAGTAGAGAAGAGGGTTGCGATCTGCATTCCCGGGATCACATCTCTAGTTTTCTACTTGTGTACTGAATCAAAATGTATACTGTTCTGTAAACTACATCTCCCACCTAGCACATTGATAAAGGGCATCTGGGTTTTTCTAATCCTAAATCTCAAAAGAAATTCTACTGTCAAAGCCCTTTCGACATCCAGAGTTATTTTAGTAGCTGTGAAAAAATAAGCCATTTCCATAATATGGCTGTAGTATTATTTTTTATCCTTATTATCTTCTTTACTCTCCCCTCTTATTGGTATGATGATGATGATGATTCTTTGTTTTGCATGTATACTGAGAGCTTCTGCATGAGAGACAAATTCCTTGTGTGTCTAATCCAAATAATGTATCCATTCATTCATCAATGCCTCCCTTTCCCCAGCTTCAACAGATAGTAGGCTCTGCCCACTCCGTTGTCCTACTTTCCATTCTATTGTACATCCACTTTTTGAAACTTCTCCTAGGCTAGCACTGAGAAAACACAAATGTGGGCTCCACTTGATAAAGTTATTCTCTCTTGTAATCACCAGCCTAACTTCATTTCTGGATGCATCTAGAAAAGGTCCTCTTGACTTATGGGAGATGGCATTCAGGGATTTAGATATCAGAATCAGAATTACAAATAATTGCCAGAAAAAAATTCTCTCAAATAGTAATCTCACTGTCTAATTTGGACTAATATAGTTTTTGAACTACTTTCAAAGATTAACAAAGTTATATGAAACAGGACTCTTTTGCAAGAAATTTACTTAGGTTAAACTATTAAAAAGCATTCTTAGACATCAAGGCCTCTTGAGAGATAGTGATGGGCTGAGAGGTCCAAGAAAATTAAAAGGGTTGCACTTCCTCTTTGTGTTAGAGGTCAACCAAGAAATTTCCTGTCAGCAACCCAATACTTCAAGAACAATAAAATGAATCTAGAAATTCAATTTAATCCAAAAGTTCCCAGAAGTAGTATTTTACCCATGGGAGGACTGTTGTCCAAATCCTTGTCTCCATCCTCCTCAAATTATCTATAAGATATTCTAGACACATACTAAATAATAATAATTTATGAAACTCATATGCCGCCCAACTCTAAATAACTCTAGTCAAATTCTAACATCCTGCAAAAGCAACTCCAGCAAGAACTAGATCTCTCTAAAAGTTTAGGCTTCTGATCAGATGTTGTGAGATCTAGAAATCGAGCTCTCTGGATGTCACAGTAGCTCCAGCAGATCCTCTGGCACTGGCCAAATTCAGTATGATGGCAGCAGGGAGTAAGCAGCAGATGGAAACTACTTCAACTATCTCTGTCATCCTGGTTGATGAATTGAATGGAAGACAAAGATTAAGAAGCAGGGGGGGGGGGAGATAGCAGAAAGACCTTGACAACCGTGGGTGCCATTTGGTTATGGTGGTGCCATTTTATTGATATAAAACTTGTGAATTATGTACGTGGAAAAGGCAAAAATGTTAAAGAAAGATGCTTCTGTCACTATCATGTCTACTTTGGCTAAAATTTCATTTTTATAATTAACAACGGTACAATGATAACTCTGCCAATTTTCTACCTTTCCTAGGATCAGATATGGATTCTGCTCATTAAACTGTGATGGAAAATAGCATGTTGCTTCTGTTAATATTAAGATGAATAGTTTATATTTCCTCTCTCCATTTCAGCACTGGAGCTGAGACACAGTATCTTTTGTGAAACAAGTGGTTTATAACTCACTTTGAATTTGGATTGAAATTTTTTGGTACTTTCTACTCCCTGCAGTTGATTACCTAGACATCCTTTTCTCTGGATTTAGCGTTATTCGCTTTTAATGTAGAAGCTAGACATCTCAATTTATAGTCCAAGTCCAATGTTTTCTATGTTGCTTTTTGGATTTTTTTTTCTGGACACAACAGGTGTCCAAATTTGCTGGCAGAATAAGAAATGCGGTTGACGAAGGAGGATAGACTCTTTTTGCAGTTCTTGTGCATTTAATTAAACTTTGCTTGCAAAACCAAGCCAGCCTACATGGTGGGGGGAAGTGATGTTGTGTGGGAATATTGAATTAATAATTTCTTAGATATGTTTTCCTATCATAAAACAAAATATTATCCTAACTGAAAATGAGGTATTAAAAGATAAAACAGCTATTGTTATCTGGAGTAGAAAATGAAATTCCCTTTCTATCCCTTCTCTACAGCCAGCATTTTAAAAAAGTCTCACTGCACTGTTTAATACTGATTTCTGGCTTCATCCACCTCTTTAAAATGCTGTCATCTGGATAAAAATTATTAATGAACAAGACCTACTGCAGAATGTTTATAGCAGGAGAAACAACTGCCAGATACTACAGTGCTGTGAAGAATCACCACCTAATTGCCACTTTCCATTCATTATAGGAAGATGCTGTCTCAGAAGCTCTACTTGACAGGGAAGCCATCTCTTCTTAGCTTGGGGTACCTAGTTCTGTAACCAATCACAGAGTGCCTTGATTTGGATGCATTTAGTATGTCAAATAACATTGTGGAAGAGAATGTCAGAAATCTACCGAAATCCAACTCTTAATTTCTACTGTTTCTTTTCCCTATTTTACACTACTGTTTTATCTTATATTTAGTACCAAATATAGTTATGAACCAAATTGGTCCACCTCAATCCTACTGGAAGAAATCCTAGAGCCTCTGTCCTTCTCTGGTATTCCTGCCGTGGTTTCAGGAATTATTTCCCAGGGTAACGGAGCAAAAAAAAATAAATCTTGTATCAGTTATCTAGCCAGTCATTCAAAGCGTCCTTTTTTTTAAGGCCTAGCAGGTCTTGCCCTCTCTCCTGCTTTCATTTTATGGAAGACCAGCAAATTCTATCAACCAGACATACGTCATTGTTCCCTCAGGGCGCCGCAGGTGTTGACTTGACATCTCATAGGGAATTTCCTGAATAAATATATCCTTAACAACACTACACTGCATTTTGTTTAAGCAACAGGGAGGCTCTCTCATTCCCTCCCACTGCTCTGCCCTGTGCACCAACATTCAAGCAGCACACAGTTTGGAAGACAGACAGTGACGGACAATTAAGGGGAGTAGTATACACAACATCTTACTCCTCCACACATAATTCTTCTAAGACCCATCAACTTTTGCAGTATATCTCTGGGACACCAATGTGACACACCAAATTTTGCAACTTGCTTCCATTTAAGCCTTTCTCGCCTATGGCCTGTTATGGCTGTTGCTTAACATTTCTGCTATTTTGTTGACACAAACACACTAATATAAACCCACATGATTTATCCTGTGGTATCAACGCTGCTAACATTGGATGTTCCCGCTTTGACAACTGATAAAAATGCAGCCATTTTCTCTTCTCCTTTACTATGCTTTTTCTTGCTTTTAGAAATCAGGTGCAGCAGGGGGGGTTGGAATGAAAGCTCAGCTAGCCATAACAATAACGCTGCAGTGGAAACCCAAGGACAAGCTGATAATGTTTTAGCGTGCTGGGGAGAAAGCCCACACTTTTAACTAATTGGGGAATGTGATTTATGACAGTTTATTGGGGTGGGAATTGTACTTTGTTACTTTGTATCCGGGGGAAGGGAAGTTTTTGGGTTCAGCTATGTAGTGCCGATACTTTGTTTCCTGAATAAAATGTTCTTTAAGGAAGAATTTTGCCTGGAAGTTCTTTTGATGGATTTCACCTATTGGAACCATGACATTAACCCAAAAACTACACATTTTTTACCCTAACCACCTTGGGGTCCTGAGCTCCAGTCACCGTCCCTAAGTCAAGGGATAGGCTGACAAAGACTCGGGGAAGATCTCAACATGGAGAAGGGAGAAGTGCCTGGAGCCAGCACCCCGGCCATGGCTGCCGCCTCAGTGGAGGTAGCGCAAGCCAGCGCACCAGCGGAGAAGGAATCTTCTCAGGTCTTACAGCTGGGGGCAAGACCAAAATGCGGGAGCTGATCTGGTCATCGGAGTGGACCCTGCCCAGTGGAGACTCCAAGCCCCTCGAGGAAACCCTGCCAAAAGCAAGCTCTTCGAAAGCGACCGAAGTTGATTTGCAAGAAGGAACCTCTCATGAATCATGTTCCCCAGACCGTTGGAGAATTAGGAAATTGACAACTACTGAGGACTCCGGAGAGTGGAAGTACCTGTCCGCAGCCTGTAGCAAATCAGTGGAGAAGTTGGAGGAGAGGTTCCAGGGGCTAGAGGTGAAGAGTGGGGAGAAACCCTCTTACTCTTCCCATGCAAGTGATCATGATGATCGGCGGAGCAGATGCCAATCCGTGCCTAAAAGAAGCCCCAGCCCCACCTATGGAGCACAAGTGGCTTCCCTGTCCTTGAAGCCACCAACATTAACCTCCAGCCCTGCAAGGAGGGACAGTCCCGGCTGCCACTCTGAACACGTCAGCCCAAGACATCATCGCTCCTCTAGAACTTCAGAGTGCTGTTCATGACACAAGAGCCCGAACCACCACCAGGGCAGCCAAAGTCCAGATCACCACAGGCACCATGAAAGCCCTGACCATCACTACTATCGGTCACACAGCCCTGTGCATCACCGTCAGCACCATCCAAGCCTGAAGCCTATGCAGGGGGAAGACTCAGATGTGAGCGTTCAACATGATATAATGCAACAGCTGTGTGATCTGTTGGCCGGGGAGCAACAGGTGAGAGCGCCGCAGCCATTGGGGCCCCTGCAGCAATTGGGGATGTTGCAGCCACTGCTGCTGGGAGGTCAGCCACAGGTGGGAGTGTCGCAGCAGTGGGGCTGGCAACAGCCCCTAAATGTGCAGCAACCGCTGGGGGGGCTGCAGCAACTGGGGATGCCACAGCAACTGCCACCAGGACTGCTGGGAGGCCTGCAGCAACTGGGAATGCCACAGCTGCCACCGCCAGGAGATCAGCAGCCGTTGGGAGTGCAGCAGCAGTGGGGGTGGCAACAGCCCCTGAATGTGCAGCAACCGCTGGGGGGCCTGCAGCAACTGGAGATGCTGCAGCCACCATTGGGAGGTCAGCAGCCACTGGGGGTGCAACAGCCACAGCAGGGGGGCAGAAACCGCTGGGAATGCAGCCACACTGGGGGGCAGCTATCCATGATGGCGCCACCCCTTAGAGCAACTTTTGATGGTGACCCGGAGAAGCTGATCTTCTTCCTCAATCAAGTGTGTTCCCACATGAATCACAATGCCAATTTCTACCTGAATCAAGCTGCTATGGTCAATGTGGTCATGGCCAATTTGGAAAGGGAAGCATCTGAATGGCTAAACAATTTGTACAATGAGCAAGCACCTGAGCTGGGGAACCTCCATCTCTTCCTGGATTAAGTGCCAGGTTCGAGGACCCATCCATAGCCCTCAAAGCGGAGAAACAAATTCATAAGATAAAACAAGATGGCAGACCTGCTTTGGAATATGTACGAGAATTTCGTACGGTAGCAGGTCAAATAGAAATGTGGCCTGAACAGTCCCTAGTGCACCACTTCAAGGAGGGGCTAGATGATCACCCTTCCCTGGCCTGTGTCTATCAAGTTGTCCCTAACTTATTGCAGGAGTGGTACCAGGCAGCAGTAAGATTGGATATCGAGCTTGCTCATTATAAGAAGCCACCACCTCAGGAAGCTGGGCAGAAACCAGAACAGACTAGACGACCACCCCCCTGAAAGCCTCCAGCCATCGCAGCCACAGAGCCCCCCAAACCACCTGCCGGTCCACCTATCAAGTGCTTCAGATGTGGGCAACAAGGACCCGAGCAGCGAGCTGCCCGGTCCCATACTCCCAATAGCAAAGCAGACTGGGACCATTGGTGAGGAAGAAACTAGCCCAGCAGCTGGCGAAAGACAAGTCAAACTGGATCACACAAGAACCCATCGTCCAAGTCACGTCGGCCACACAGGAAAGCACCGAGACCCAAGCTGGACCTGCCACTGCTCTGCCCTCCTACGATAGCGATGACAAAGGGAGAACGACCTGATGGTGAGTCAACCCATTCCACCTTTTTCTCTCACTGCCAAACTCATAGTCTCTAAGAGGGGTGCACGAGTAGATTTCAAAAGTGCTAGTGGACTCAGGGTGCTCCCGGTGCGTTATTAGCTTGCCACTTGCCCTTAAAATGGGTATATGAGCAAGATTGCTCTCCAAACCCGTGAGATTTGAGCAAGCCAATGGCTCGTTAATGGGAGGAACTTTGGTCACACAATTGACAGAGCCAATACGCTTAGAAATAGGTGAACATTGGGAGTTCATTCGCTTCATGGTGGCTCCAAAGATGACTGAGGCTGTGATTCTAGGGCTAGCCTGGTTGGACAAATGGAAACTGTTTATTTGGTGGGAAAAGGGGATGAGGACTGTGAGATTACCTACAGAGCTCAAGCCCTCCCTTAATTCAGCCGACATTACTGGAGAGTCTAAGCCATCTTCTGAGTTAGCAAAGATAGCTACCCTGTCTCAACCAGGTGAATCACTCATCCCCAGTGAATACGGGATCTAGCGGAGGTGTTTAGTGAGAAAGAATGCAACATCCTGCCTCATTGACCCAATGGTTGCACCATTGAACTGTTACCGGGGGCTAAACTCCCACAGCCGAAGATGTATGCCATGACCCCCCTCGAAATGGATGAACTGCAACTGTATGTGAACAAGAACCTAGCAAGAGGATTTATTGAGCTGGCCAAATCTCAGGTGGGAGCTCCGGTATTATTTAAAGAGAAAACAGATGGGTCGCTTCGTCTCTGAGAGAAGATGGGCAGTGTGGGAGAAGGAAGCCTTCGCAATTCATTGGGCTCTATTAAACTGGCGACACTACCTAGAAGGGAGCAAGGTGCCCTTCAAGGTATGGATTGATCACAAAAACCTAGAGGCACTGAAAACTCCCCAGAAACTGTCCCCGAAGCAAGTACGGTGGGCGCAATACTTTAACCAATTTAACTTAACCCTGAAGTACATACCGGGGAAAAAAATCTTTTTAGCTAACTCTTCATCCAGATTACCTCAATACAAGAGCCAGCATAAAGAGGTTAATGAAGCAATTTATATCTACACCGCAAGTCGCTTCTCAACTAATGCCATGAAGAGCCCCATCTTCGAAAGTCCCAAACCCCGATGACCCTGGGGTGAGGAAATTAAAACAGGATCGATGGTTCAAAGAAAACCAAACCTCCTTGATGTGCAGGGATGGTTTGGCTTTCAAAGGGGGGAAGTTGTACTTGCCCGAAACCCTCCACCTTAACGCTCTCCAGCATGGTCATGATGTGAAACAAGCTGGACACTTTGGATATTTAAAAACACTGCATCTGGTTCATCGACAATTTTGTGGCCAGGTTTGAAACAGGACATAGAGAACTACATCAAGAGCTGTGCTGTATGTGCCACCATGAAAAGAATTCCAGGAAAATCCCCTGGATTATTACAACCGGTTGCAGACTCTTTCCAGCCATGGGAAGAAATTGCTATGGATTTTATAGTGGAATTGCCTGAAAGTAGGGGGAATATGGTGATTTGGACTGTGATAGATTTATTTTCAAAGCAAGCTCATTTCATTGCCTGCAAAGGACTCCGGTCAGCTCAAAGACTAACCAGGATGTTTCTGAAGCATATTTACAGGCTGCAAAGCATGCCAAAAGTGGATAGTCTCAGACCGAAGGGTACAGTTTATGGCCAAGTTCTGGAGGGGTTTCCTCAAGTTAATTGGCTCATCGCAAGGACTGTCATCAGCTTTTCACCCATCTACGAATGGGGTGGCTGAAAAAGCGAACTCAGTGGTGGAGCAGTATCTCAGATGCTATGTGGATTATCAGCAAATGAACTGGACTGACCTCCTCCCTTTCGCAGAAGTGGCTTACAATACTTCTGTTCACAGCAGCACCAGTTTTATGCCTTTTAAAGTTGCCATGGGAAAAGAGTTCAACCCAATACCTGAATATCCTCAGGGACCTTCAGCTTCCCAAACACTTGACCAGTGGGTGAGGGGTGGGAGGAGGTTTGGAAAACAATGAAAATCACTCTGAGAAAGGCTTCTGAGATGTACAAAAAGCAAGCAGATAAAAATAGCCCCCCCCCCAAAGATCATTCCAGGTTGTGGAAAAATTTTACCTGTCCACAAAGTATTTACAACTTAAATTGCCTAATAAGAAGTTGGTACCAAAGTACCTTGGTCCCTTCCCCATCATAAGAATCATTAACCCAGTCACGGTGGAGTTAAAGTTTCCCAGACTCTTAGGAAGAATCCACCCTGTGTTCCATTGTAGCCTACTGAAACCTTTCCGGGGTTCTACCTTACGACCTCCCCCTAAGAAGGCACCTGGCCCTCTCAGGGTAGCTGGACAGACTCATTATGAAGTGAAACGTATTCTTGATTCTAGGGTTTTTAAGGGAAAGTTACAGTACTTAGTGCAATGGAAGAGATATCCATTGTCTGAAGCCACATGGGTGAAATCTAGTGATGTAAAAGCCAACAGGCTCATTAGTAAATTCTATGAGAAACACCCTAATAAACCGAGGGGCAACCCCTAACCTATAATTTTGTTTGAATTGCAGGATTTGTCATTTTTGTAAGGGGGGCCAGATGTCAACGCTGTTAACATTGAATGTTCCCACTTTGACAACTGATAAAAATGCAGCCATTTTCTCTTCTCCTTTACTATGCTTTTTCTTGCTTTTAGAAATCAGGTGCAGCAGGGGGGGTTGGAATGAAAGCTCAGCTAGCCATAACAATAATGCTGCAGTGGAAACCCAAGGACAAGCTGATAATGTTTTAGCGTGCTGGGGAGAAAGCCCACACTTTTAACTAATTGGGGAATGTGATTTATGACAGTTTATTGGGGTGGGAATTGTACTTTGTTACTTTGTATCCAGGGGAAGGGAATTTAGTTTTTGGGTTCAGTTATGTAGTGCCGATACTTTGTTTCCCGAATAAAATGTTCTTTAAGGAAGAATTTTGCCTGGAAGTTCTTTTGATGGATTTCACCTATCGGAACCATGACATTGGCTTCTCAAGGCCAAATAATTCTTTCCTAGTTCTAAAATGAAGAAAAACATTTTATAATCATAAAATTGCCATTTCAAGGGTGTATTTAATGCTAAGGATGGAATGCAACAGAATGCCTCTCTAGTTCTCATATCCACACATGCTCCCTATGCCAACTCATTTTAAATTAAACTTCTTTAAACTTCTGATGAAAGAGGAAATCTTTCACAGAGTACTGTACAAAAAAAAGTGTTCCTTTATTTTCTCTACTAGGTGAAGTGAGATAGTTGCTGTAGACAGCAGATGCCTGATGGAAAAGGAAAAGTAACAGCTATCTCCTAGACTTTTATCTTAGCAGTAAATAGAGCTGGCCTGCCCTGTTCCCTGAGAGTTAAGCTGCTGCCCCTCTGGTCATGTAGAAGATGTTTTCCTCAAAGAGACAAGAAAATTCAACTGTCAGGCCAGGGATCCTGTCCATTCTTCCAGTAAAATGACATCAACTTTCCCTGACCTCCTCTTTAAGTAAGGGCATTTTCTTTTACTAAGATCCATGTTCTGAATGTAAACATGGAATGTATGCCACTATGCATTTGCTTACAAAAGCAGTCTGCAAATTAGAGATTCTGGCTTGTACAGAATAGAATAACATACTTAGGATAGAAGTGGTTGTAATTTATGCTTATGGTATATGGACATAATTGGTCTAAAATGTGCCCAAATTGACCAGTGATGTTATAGTTAGTGCCACAGAAGCTTATAGAGTTACAATCATGTGAAGAATGGCAAGGGATGCTTAGGGCAATGATGAAGTGAAAGAGGCTATGGATGAGAAAAAGATATATACACTATAAGAGAATGAATGTTGCAAAAAACAATGAGAAAAAAACCTCCTGTATATGTGTACCGGGAGAAATATATATACTTGCAAAGAATATCATCAGACAGCAAGAAACAATTATATTTAAGAGACAGAAATAATGCAGAATGATTTTAAAAATAAAATCATGGATGAAAGAGGACTAAAATAAAAAAAATCTACGATGAATGTAATTAAAACATACTGAATGTGTCTAAGAGTAGAATTGAAACAAGTGCTGCAAATATTAATCTACAAGAAATACATGATGAACAGGAAGTCATAAATCTTGTGACAAGTTGAAAATGTAAGGCTAAACATGTGGATGGTATAAGTGAAGATATATTAAAATATGGATGTGGTTTGTGTATAGAATGGCCATGGGAAAATTGCATATGCGTTACTGAATAGAAAAATCAAGAATGCCATTAATGTATCCAAAGGAAAAAATTAAACTATAGGAGTATCCATTTAAGTGTGCCTGAGAATATGTTTGGCAGAATTCCGATTGCAACAGTTCAAAAAGTGGCAATGAGTAAAATATAGGCAAAGTGATGTAGCTCTTTGCAGCCAAAGGGTTTTTTTTGCTCTTCAGCAGGTCATTGAGGAATGTATAAATGTGGAAAAATTCACATTTGTCGATTTAGAGAAAGCGAGAGGCTTGAATTGTGGTATCATGGCAGAAAATGGAGTTGACATCTGGTTACTGAATGCAGGAAAAGTAGTAGGAGATGAGGTAAAGTATGAGAGAGAATAAATGGAATATTAAATCAATGTCTCAATACTGAGTAGGGAATAAGACCAGGCCATGTGACCTCATCTTGGCTATTAAATGGATTTAGAGAAAATCTGTACTATATGGAAAGCTTGTGGTGATAGCAAAGGGGATCTTGGAGATCTTCTAGTCCAGCCCCTTGCTCAAGAAGGAGGACCTATACTATCTCAGACAAGTGACTGTCTAGCCTCTTCTTAAAAATCTCCAGGGATGGAGCACCCATGACTTCTGGGGGTAAGCTGTTCCAGTGGTTAATTGTCCTCACTGTGAGGAAGTTTCTCCTTAATTTTAGGTTGCTTCTCTCTTTGATCAGCTTCCAACCATTGTTTCTTGTCCTGCCCTCTGGTGCTTTGGTGAATAATGTGACCCTCTCTTTTTTGTGGCAGCCCCTCAGATACTGTAATACTGCTATCATGTCTCCCCTATTTCTTCTTTTCTTTAGACTAACCAAACCCAAGTCCTGCAGCTATTCTTTGTATGTTTTGGTCTCCAGGCCTTTGATCATCTTAGTTGCTCCTCTCTGAATTTTTTCCAAACTCTCAGAACCCCAAGTCCAGGTCCTGAAAGACTAAATAGGCAGTCCTCGAATTATGGCCACAATTGAGACCAGAATTTTGGTGGCTAAATAAAGCAGTTGTTAAGTGAGTCATGTGCAATTTTACAACCTTTTTTGCCATGGTTGTTAAGCAAATCACTGCAATTAACTTAATCATGTGGTCATTAAGCCAATCTGGCTTACCTCATTGACTTTGCTTGTTGGAAGCCATCTGGGTAGATCACAAATGGAGATCCCATGACTCCAGGATGCTGCAACAATTATAAATACTTGCTGGTTGCCATATACCCAAATTTTAATCACATGACTGGCGGGGTGCTATGATGGTCGTAAGTGTAAGAAATGGTGATAACTCACTTTATTGAGTGCTATTGCAACTTTGAACAGTCATTAAATGAATGGTTGTAAGTCAAGGAGTACTTGTAACTCTAGCATATGGCTTGTTGGATGCACTGAATTCAAATACTAAAAATGTACAGAGCTATGAAACTGCTTTTAGCAAATGAATATAGTAAAGTAGGATGCCTAAGCAACAGCAAGTGACTTTCATTTCCCTGCCTTTGATGTTCATTTGATATAAAAAATAGACAATGACAAACACTTTATAGTTTAAATAGTTTAAATAAGCATAGAGATACTTATTTTGCTTCTCTGTGTCTGCCCAATTCAAAGTGAACAGCTCATGGTTGCCTCTGCATCCTTTCTACAATACTGAGGGGTGTGAAATTCCAAGGTCAGAGAGCCATCAAGAAACATTCAGCCTTTTTTTTTTTGCTGTGTCTCTGATTATCCATCAAGTTTGTCAGGCAAAACGACAGCATAAGTTTTCATGCTAATCAAGGCAGCCAAACTCGTAACAATACATAAGCTGGTGGTTCAGCTGGTAATCTCATTTTTTTGCCAAACCTGCAGGCAAAAATGGATCCATTGCAATGCTAACATGCTGCATCTTAGTTTCAGCCTATTAACACTGCCAGCATTATTAGTCAAATACTCATAAATTGCTCTGAACGGTGAGAATATACAGTATATGAGAATTGTACCATAAAGATGTGTTATAAGGAAAGGGCAGGTGACTGCCAGATCCTGCTTCCCATTGTGCTAATTAACTATTCTTCATGTCTTTCTTGCTTCATCTTTTTTGTTTGCCTCTTTTCCTTGGCCTATTGACCCATTATAGCTCATGTCCCAAATGGATGAGTCCTTATGCAATGAGCAAATTTCTTACTTGTATTTTTCCACTGTTTGATAAGATTTGTAATAATACACACCAGTTATTTCTCAATTCCTGTCACTCAGTTTTATGACAGAACAGCAGCTGCATTCATTTTGACTCTTTTTTATCTGCTCACAATCATTTGCAACCCATTTTTATGTCAAGTGTTAATGTCAAGGGCTCTTGAAGCACAATTGTTTGTTTCCCTGTTTCATTCTTCTCATTTATCAACATGGTGATTAGCACTCATTGGTTGGGTCACTGCATATGCGCTGGAGAGTAACTTAAGTAATAGTTTAAATGCCTGGTTTGTTCATCTTGTAACTTTTGACCAAAGAGAACGACATTTCTTCAATTACAGAAAAGACAAGACTATGCCCTGATGGTTGCTAAGCAGCTTTTTAATTCAGCAGCTTTGGAATGTTTGTCAACATTGGAGCGCAATGGTATAAATTTTGCAAATAGGTATGAGATGAATAAAAGACTGGCTAGTGATTCCAAAAAAAGTTTGCCTGAAAAATAGACGATTCAGACTTCCTTCCCTGTAAGCCTTTTAAATAGTCCAGGAAGACAGGAATGTGCATTCCCTCTGGTCATAACTGTTTGTGGACAGGAAACCTTCTTAATGCATCTGTCTGAAAGCAGTTCAAAGTCACAACCATACATCTCTTCATTTTACCAAAACATTGAGTCAGAATCATTCTAAAAACTACTCAGAAATGTAGAGTCACCCCCTGCTATCCACTGCTCCTGGGTACCATCCTGAAAATTATTAAATGCAAGCCAGCTATTATTGATTAATCCTGGCTCCAAAGAAAAGCAACATCTGTCCAGTAATCCTCTCCTTAAAAGTAATCTTATTTATCCATTGGGATCAACTAGCACCCATTCCCAATTTCCATTCTGGTTTGGGTTCCTTAGTGGTGATGGAGTGTAATCCTTTTAGTTGGAGGCAGTGGCACCTAACAATGAGCTCTAAGCTGCTCTACCTCCAGAGGGTGATGCATCTGGGATTCTTTGCTACCTCCATCTGTACAGAGACCAGTGCCAAGGATGTGGTACTGCCCCTCCCTGCATATACTGCCGTTGCTGTTGTCATCCTCTTTGGAGTCACCAGGCTCACAGATGGCCTGTGGCTGAGCCCAACAGCTGCTGCTTGGAGGTTTGGCAAAGCAGAGGAGCATGTGGAGATCAGAGAAGAAGAAGTGGTAAGAGGAGTGATGAACGAGTGGCTATGCAATAAAATGTGTACGGCCTGAGGTAACCCATGTGCTGCTGAACAGAGAAGGCAGGGAGCAGAAAGATAACACAAACTAAGCTACAAAGACCCCAATGCTAATAAAATGCCACATAATGAAAACCACTACAGAATAAAATCAGAATAGTATCTTTTGCATACAAACATACTAACTTGGATGTCAATACACTTAACCCAAAAAAGAATATATTTAAGAATAGGGAAAAGGGATGTTTGCTCCAAAATGTTAAAAATACTGACTGATTCAATGAATCTGTTGCTAATGAAAGTTAATAGAGAAGCGGCAAAAGAAACTAATGCTTAGATTTCTTTATTTTATTTTATTTTTTGACCTGGGTGAATATTTTCACAGAAGTGATAGAAATGAAAATGTTTACTTATTCAGAAAACTTTGCAGAATCAGAGAGCACTGCATATTCCGATACAGCCCAAGATTACCAACCTCTGTTCTATCTAGGCCCTGATTTAGTAGGAATTTTCTAATTCCCATTTAATAACTTCAAAACATTTCAAACAGCAAATTAATTTTTAACAGTCTTAAGGTACATTAAATACAGTTCTTATAATCTTGTAAGATTATAAGGTTAACTACCCAAAAAATGTACTACATATCTTATAATTTTTTTTAAATGATTAACTTCATTGTGCTGGAATTGTAAAATGATGAAAAGGAAACTTATGTTTATGATTTTGTTACAATATCTGTAAATTTGTTAATTGCTAATTCAGTTTTAGGAAAAGTAATATGATATAAAGTTTGAAATATATCTTTATATGAAGAACTCTGGATCTTCCAATATGAGGGGGGAAAAAAGAATTATTCTTTTACAACTGAAAAATGCTACCACCCTTGATTTAAAAATTTTATTTGATGATACAGTTTCTATCTGTATTTAGGAATTGACTCTCTCAATATTATGGAAAAGATTGATCAATATTATTCCATGTGGTAAAAATTGAACTGCTTTACAAAGGCACAATATATGTTTGTTATTTTTCTTTTTGTTTTTCCTGTTTTTGTTTTTCCCTCCTTTTTATATATTAAAGCAAAGAGAAAATAAAAAAAATATATCATTCCAGGAAAAAAAAGACCTAACTAAATTAAATAAAATGCAGCCGCAGGCTGGAGAGAACAATGACAGCAAGCAAGCATGACAAAGATTAACATTATTATTAGGAGGGAGGGTGGCAATAACAAAAGCACAAAATTGCCTTCCACACTGACATGCACCCACAAACATGAGTGAACACCTGGTATGACTCAGGTCTAAATGGCTCTAACCATTTCTATTACAGAAAAAAAATGAACTGTACATTTTGGGAAAGAGAGAAAACACCCTCAATCTCCACTGATACACACTGTCTTTTCAAACAAGAAAAACACCCTTTTAAAAAGGAAATTTGGAGGGACACAAAGGGGAATTTAGTTTTGGGTGAGCATTGCCTAGCAGCGCATTTTAAATGCCTAATCGTCATGTTGCTTATGGAGCAGAGCATCCGTCCTAAGCCACAGAGAAATACAAGACTCATAATAACCACTTTCAGCTTGACTGGTGGTTCCTTTCTGCACCTCACTCCCTTTCATACAGTCATCCTCACCGGTCTTCCTTGCCTTGTAATTACTTCACCACAGCATTCTACTCCTAACAAGTAGATTACAGTCCTAGAGGGATCATAACATTAAAAAGAGAGGGAGAGGAGGAGGAATTTAAAACGGCATACCTAGAATTTAATATATTCCCTTTATAAATAAAAAGAGAGCTCTAGGTATGGGCTATCGGTGCTTACGCAAAAATGTGTTGCAAATTTTCGGGCAAGGGGAGAATGGAGACCCTCCCCCCTTGTTGACTTACTTCAAGAGGATTTGGTATAGCAATTTACCTTTTCCTCTCCCTCCCTCAGAAAATAGCTTTCTTAAAATAAAAATCATCACTGATTAGAATTCAGATGCATACACATTCATTTTATATATAGTTAGCTTCTAGCTAGCAATAAATAAATCAGAAAATGAGGCATTATCAAAGGTCCACCAATCAGGTACTAAATTCTGTAAACTAATCTGGATGTTTCAAGGTTTGTGTCTATGTGCACACAAATAAATGCCAATGTGAATACACAGCACTATGTTTTAACACAATTTCTGAACAGGTAAGTCTTAAAGAAAAGTTATGACCAGAATTCTCTGCCAAAGTGAGCTAAATATACCTATTATTTCAAGATCACTGCAGGATAGGTACAGGATACAGCATCATATACATATGGTAGCAAATATACTCAATAATATGCATTTAAAAAACAATTTAGAACACATTGTTTACATAACTATTTATGCAACTGAGGCTCTATACTCTGCCATCACTGAACTTTATATATAGCATTCAGTGGTATAGTTACATTTTATATTTAAAAGTGGATGTTTCCATGCAAAAATAAGTAACAGAATAACACGATGGTGATATTATCCATTTAGTCGTGTCCAACTCTTAGTGATTCTATGGGCTAGATCATTCCATGTCAATAGAATAACATATGGTATCTGTTTTTTTGCTATATTTTTTTTAATTCCAAAGAAGAAATGCTTTAGTTCTTCCTTCAGTTTTCTGAGGGACAAATACTATATGTCTCCCTCTTTCTTGACAACCATCTATTGTAAATGTATTTGTAAAATCCCTAATAGTTAATACCTTCTTGTTATTCTAAACATTTTGTTACCAGTGTCAGTAAGAAGCAGGATTTGTAGGTCCCCAGATGCGTGTACATTTGGAAATGACATGTATCTCAAATTTCAGAAAATAGAATCATGCAAATGTGTATGGAGTAGCGTCACTTGTATTACCTGGAATGATATTTTTGTAGAGCCCTATAAAGGGGAAAAGAGCAAATAGGAATTAGATGGCCAGAATAATTAGATGGGCTGGAGGCTATAATATACAATAAACAGTTGCAGGAACTAGGTATGTCTAGCCTAGCAAACAGGACTAGGGGTGACATGGTAGCAGTCTTCCAATACCTAAGGGGCTGTTACAAAGAAGAGGGGGTCAACCTATTTCCAAAGCGCTTGAAAGCAGAATAAGAAGTAACAGATGGAAAATTATTGAGAGAACCAATCTAGAACTAAGGAGAAATTTCCTGACAGTGAGAACATTTAACCAGCTTGCATTCATAAGTTGTGGATGCTCCATCACTGGAGGTTTTTAAGAAGACATTGGACAGCCATTTGGCCAAAATAATATAGGGTCTCCTTCTTGTGCAGGAGGTTGGATTAGAAGACTTCCAAGGTCCATTCCAACTATGTTATTCTGTTTGAAACATAATATTATAATCCTGCAATCTGAAATGCGCCATTCAGGGGCATCAGCGTGCCCAAAGAAACATCCAATGCCAGCCCTATTTTGTTGTTTAGATTTGCTTTTTAATTAAAAAATGAGGATCAGGCATGTAGCACAGCATTTCATCAACCTCCAACATAATCATTAGTTTCAATAATGTCTGCAGGTAAGTTTCATAGACTTTTTAAGAAAAAAGCATGGATGGTTGCAACTTGGTGATTTAGCCAAAAGTGCATTCCTGTTGCACAGAATCATCTGTTAAGGAAGAGATACTTACAAGAAGCCCCTATAGGGGAGACATTTGATGTACCCCAAGACATATCTTAATATAAAACATGTATATGGCGCAACTGCTTACGTTTTAAAAGGAAGGTTTAATTGTTCAATTAACAATTCTGACTCAAATGAAGGCCAGATCAGCACAATCTGTTCTCTTTCACTGTGGTTCATTGCATTTCTGCAGCTACACCTTCCTTTTTCACCGAACACACCTGCCTATTTTTGTTACCGAGGCTCAATGATCCTGGGGAATATGCACACAGGGGAGGAACAACAAAGCCACACAGACTCCACAGCAGGGCACTTGGGAGTAGTCATGTGCATTATTCTCCACTTTCAGCATGATTGGTTCCCCCAAACTAACCAACAACTAGATACGGTATTTATTTATGAATAGAGTGCCTGTAATATACGCCCCAAGTGACCCCCCCCCGGCACTTGCTTCTTTAAAACTTACCCCCCCACACACACACACATACACACCTTCTCAGAGCATTCTACTTTCTTTGATTTATTCAAATAATGAGTCTCATAATGTTAAATTAAGATTTTTAAACAAACGTTCACTGAACAAATTATACTGACTGGGTTTGGATGTAGTTGCAAGCCAAAAATAAACAGACATTAGGGACTCAAAACTAATGTTATACGTTATGAAAATAATGGCTATAAATGTTGTGTGGATCAGGTTTCTCCTTTCCCCCCCACCCCCTCCAATTAGTTACTGAGCCCTACACTTAGTTCACTATTCTGTAAAATGGAATTCCATTGGAAAAGAAACTTGTGGTTTCAAAAAAACAATTTTATATTGTGCTGACCGTGGCTCAGGATATTGCTCTGGATTTCATTTGTTTCTACCATTCTTGCCTACAATTCCTCCTCCCTAATAGAAAAGCTAATTTATATCAACTGTTTAATTTCACTAAAATAAAACCAGTTAAAACATGTTTATTCACCTTGACATTTTTAGGGTAATAATTTCTTCAGGATTAAAAAAAAAGTAATTGTTACAATGTTGCTGCCTTGCTTTATGCGAGATATATTTCCTATTGATGTTTTATTTAAATATTGTTTTAATAGGATGCTTTTTGTTTTTGTAAAATGCAGGGGGGCAAATGAATAATTAATTTTAGGATTATACTTATGTTTTTATTTTTTTTCAACTTTTGCATTATTATATCTTAAGGAAAACCAACTTAAGTACATATTTATATTGTTTTTCTTTCTCAGGTATTCTTTTAATTTTTCAAACCAATCTTGAATCAAAAACTATTTTAAGTGATATTCATCATGCAGTATATTTTCTCTTTTCAAAACAGTTATACCGAATGTCAACTGAAAAACTGACAATAAAATGGTTTTTTAAAGTTTAAAAACAATTATTTTAATTTTAGTGTTTGATGATAGAACAAGAACCTAAACAAGTATATACTGCTGAATGCATTTCCTGCAAACATTCGGACTTACAAGTTCACAGTAACCAATTCTTCTGGTGTGGAAGGATCAGGCCACCTGTATGACTTATCATAGCTCTCTTTGCTACAAAACAGCAGCTGTAATTACAAATATGGCTGACAGTTTTTTACATTTTCAGTCCAGTCTGTGCTAGCAGCCAGGTAACTAACACATTGAATCAGAAATAAGAACTCCAAGATAAAAATACTAACTTCTTAAATTCCTATTTATTGGCTGCTATAGATATAAATACAGTACTCCACACTTTGAGGAGCTACAATTTCAACAGATGCTATGATAACCCAATCAGTGATGCAATTCAGAGACAGCTAAAACACACATTCACACTATACCTGAAAATTAGAGATATGAATATGGGAAGTGGGGAAGCAAGATGCAACCTCTTTATTCAGAACTTTAGCAATAGTGTTCACAATTCAACTTCATCTAATATATGTCACTAGATGTACCATATTATAGGGCTAATTGATTGCTGTTTAAATTCATCAATATAACAATTGTATGTTTGGCATTCAATTGGAGTAAATTATTCAATTCTGCAAGCCATGTGTCAAAAATTGATAACTGGACTCAGAGGTTGTCTGCCAATTATTAGCTAGTCATAAATATGGAGGCAGGTGCTTAAGATAGAGGTATCTATGCATCCAGGTGACTTCTTGAATGAAATTGATCTTCTATGGGAAAAGATAGAGAACTGCCTTCTTTTAATTCTACTTCTTTTTTGGCGACTTTTCATTCTGCTAAATGTGATATTCTTCATCTAGATTATTTGTGTTTATTACTCCTGCTTGCAGGGATTCAGAGAGTAAGATTGATCAATTTAATGTCTACACAAAGCTGTAGGGTGGTCATCAGGAGTTTTGCAATAACATATCATCAATACACTAATGATATTAAATTCTATTTCTTCACAATACCTGAACTGCAAAAATTCTAATTACTACTGTTCATAGAGTAAATGGCACTAGTTACTCACTACATGTAACACCCCTACTCTATGAGCTATATTGCTTGCCAGTGTGCTTCAAGGTACAACTCAAGGTGCTGGATGTTACGTTTAAAGCCCTTCATGGATTAGGATTGGGTTATGGCCATCTCTCCCCAGTTGTTTCTACCAGTCTGATCTAGTCAGGCAAAATAGGGATGCTTCTGTCCTGTTGGCCAAAGAAATGCCAGCTGGCAGGGCCTGTTGTGCCTCCCTTTGGGGAACATTCTCCCTCCAGAGTTCTGAATGGTCCCAACTGTGCTGGTCTTTCATAAGGTGCTAAAGACCTAGTTCTGGGCATGGGGCTCCAAATGTGTGCAGGGACTTGCTTCTAGGTTGTGTTAGTGATTTGGATTGTTGTTTTTTGGCTCTTGTACTTTTAATTTTTATAACATTTGTTATTGTTTCTATTCTATTTTAATTCTGTTCATTGACCAGAGCTACACATTGAGATTGATGGCCATATAATTGGATAAACAAATAAAGAAGTACAAATTCAATAAACAGCAAAACCAATAGAACAGGAGGAACATATATCTGTACATTTAAATATAAATATTATTCAGTATGTTATCATTACACTAGAGAAATAAGGTAGCATAGGTTAAATCTATACATATTTGTTCAGAAGTAAACCTCAAATAATTTAGAGGGGCCTATGCTGGAGAAAGTGTGTTGCAGTATTAGGGTGTCTTCCAATGAAAGACTTTCTCCCCAAAAAAGACCTCTGTCAGCACAACAGAAGGGTCATTGCCCCCCCCCAAAAAAGCAGGCTACATATTCTGAAAATATGGAGATCTTACAGACTGTGCAAGGCATGGTGGTGGTGGTATAGCATACAACAAGGGAAAATATGAAGGAGAGTCCTTTTATATTGTGGCAATTCTACTGTCCTACCACAAAATAGGACAAAGCTTATTATATAAATCCACTACGCTTTATTGTAAACTACTCCTGAAGGCCTAATGTATTATGTAAACCCTTCCAACTGTAGTTTATTGAGTAACCCGTGGCTCAGTGCAATCTGTGATCTTAGACTATGTGAAGATTACTACTGAATACAATGGACTGCAATCTCACACATATTTATAACACGTTAAGTCTCTCTGCAATCAAGAATCGTGTATCTGAGAAAACACGCCTAGGGCTGCATAAGTTACAAATGCTCAGTTCAAATTTTGTTCCATCAACAATACACGGCCACCCACACACTCAGTTTTAATTTGAATCCCATTTGGCATCAGGGGCTTCATAAAAAATAAATGTAAATAAGAAAGTTTATTACATCTTTACTTAAAGAATGTACAATAAAATAAATAAATTTGAATTATGGAGTATTTAGTGTTCATCTGTAATTAAAGCTTGGCTACTAAATGCAGTGATAACAATGCATGATGAAAGTGAGGCAAGTGTGAGAATAAGTGGAATACTTAGCAAATAGTTCCACAGCGAGCCTGACACAGAGACAATACTAGGTAGTTGGCTGAGAATTCAATTTGCAGCAAACGTTGTACTGTATTAACCACCAAAGAATATGTATCTGAAAGCTAATGTATCAATGACCAACATGCTAGTGCTTCATAGTTAAAATGGAAATTTGGAAATTATTCACAAGTGGCAGAGGAAAAAAAACAAGAGCAAAGCAAGAGGAAGAATTTCTGCATTTTGGTAGAATGCTTGGTGACTAACGTTTAAGACATTAAATCGTAGTAAAAAGGTAGTATGTAGTATGCAAAGAATGAATGGTTGTCTGTTAGTCAAAAAAACCCTAAAATGCCTAAAAAAAATCCGTCCATTGTGTTATATGGAAGAGCTGGGTGTGCCAGGAGAAACACAGCTGTCATGCATGCAATGAATGCAGTAAGTGAATGCAGATTGAATACGAGAAGCAGTTACAGAAAAACAGTTTTGATGAAATAACATTCATTGGGGCAAAAGGAGTAGGAAGTAACAGAACTAGCAGTATGAAAAAATATGTTGAGGTCACCTGACTATACGGAGAAAATGAATGAGGACCAAATAGCAAAAAAAATAGACAAAAAAAGAGAGGTGAGGGCTTGGAAGAACAAAAGAGAACATATTAAGTTTTATATGAATGTACAGGAAGTAAGGATGGTTTGCAAACAGAGAAATATATGGAGAGGTATAGAAAACAGAATTGCTGTAATCCGTATTTTAAATTCTGTAATTGTTTACACAATTGCTGCAAATCTGACTAAATAATTAACATTTATAAAACATTTTGAACACTACTATTACAGAGCAGCTAGAAAAAACAATGTAGGAAAAATACTTCATTTAATTCTGGCTATGCGTAATGAACATGATACTTCAAAATGTTCCAGTTGTATGTTAAATTATAAATCTCTAATAAAAAATGCTGAATAATAGAACCATTTGTGGAAAAAATATAAATCTTACTTGGTAACTCTAAAAACAATTTAAATTAAAATAGTTTGCCCTGATAAGAAGCAGAGAAAGAATGCTTACTATTCACAGTAACTGATCTGGCAATAATAATGGGCCAAAAGAAACGATCAATTAGAATATCTGTCTGTCTGTCTGTCTCTCTCTCTCTCTCTCTGTCCGTCCGTCCGTCCATCCATCCATCCATCCATCCATCCATCCATCCATCCATCCATCCATCCATCTATCCACCCATCCATGAGATTTGTAAAGCTGTCCCTCTCACAGTTTGTAACAGTGGCCATTAAAAAAATTAAAACAAAATCAAGAAAGAAAACATACTATACAAATCCAAAATAAGCAAGATAAAACAACATATAATCAACATTTAATTGAGGCTGACCATAATAACCTAGACTCCTCAACCCTCTAATATATGGGAGAAGAGCCAGGTCTTTTACAGCTCTATGGAAGACCAAGAGGGTCTTTCCCAGGGCCCCATCCAGAGACAGTTCAATTGATCCAAAATGGTCAGCACAAGAAAAGGAGTGTCACCTACAATCATAGAAGATAGAATCAAGAGTGAAGCTGCTTCACTCTTAGTTTTCTTCTCTCCCCCACAGCAGAGGTAGACCTTACAAAGAACGGAGTGGGAAATGAGAAAGCAATGATGGAGAAGCTGCAAAGTGAGAAACAAATCCATAACCAGTAGAACCAAGGATTTAAATTAAACTGATAGATCAACAGTTATACGGACTTGAGATATGATCAGGGCAGAGAACTGGATATTCAAAAGATCTAATGTGCAATAAAAATCATGCTCATTTCAGCAAGACATTATTAATATTGGAAGGGATACTCCAAAGCATGCCCCAAAATACAATTTAACTCCTTACAAAGAGAGCTCTTAGTTCACATCCTGGATATGTTATGCTTGGATTACTGTAGTAGCCTGTTGGCTGGATTACCCAAGACATCACTCTGTCCATATCCAAAATACTGCTGTTGATACCTATTCTGGACTTTCCTTCTTTTGGCCCTACTTTCTTTGGTTACCAATTGGTGGGGGATTCAAGAAAGATGCCAGTACACACTGATAATATGAACACATTAATTATTTGAAAAACTTACTAATGACTCATGTACCTATTTACTTAATTATCAGACCAGGGCCATTTGGCTCTATTAAATAATAAAATAGCTGCGTCAAAACTAAGAGATTTTTCTCACCTGACTCTGTTATAGGTTTCCATCAGGTGGCATTGGATCATTTAGCTTAAAAAAAACCAACCTAAGAATATTTTTTCCTTGACATCCTGTGAAGTTGATTTAAAATATACCAAACCTTACCTAACATTTGAATGAATACAAGTTAATATTATTGTAGTATTGTATGGCCCTTTTAGTTTAGAAACTTCTTATTTTGTTATGATGTTGTAATTGATTGTAGTATATTATTACATCAAGTGTTGTTTTATTGTATGTCTATAAGCACATAATAATTAAAGCTACAACTACTGCAGTTCAAGGAATGGTGAGCCAAAAGGAGTGAAAGTTGAATTCTGCTATTCCATCAGCTAGCAGATCTCACTGGAAATGAGATCTTTAGAGTGGCCCTTTGCATCATTAGAGAGGCCACCAGAACAGTGGGAGAAGCACATATATAGAACTCAAATGAAAGCCTTTTTGTAGACCTAGTTCCAAAGAACTGTGCACTCTCTTTTTGTTCAAAAATTCATCTCCTTTTTCTCTTTTCTTTTGCCACTGAGACACCAGAGATGGGCTTTCAAAAGCTTTGCTGCTGCCATATTGAATGGTTAGTATGATTGGTTCTGACTCTAAGTCTAGACTAAGCAGCCCAGGTCCCGTTACTTAGGCAACGTTATCTGATGGGACCCAGAGATGTACCTTCTGTGCCTTGGGAATAGCACCCCACACCCATCCACCACTAACGAAATTTGGTTGACCCTGACCTTCCCTGCCTTTCAAAAATGGCTGTCTCTTTCCCCATGCACTGGGTCAAGAAGAGGTACGATTTCCTTGGCTGAGGGATTTTTTGCATGATCGTTTTTATATCCTTATTTTTTCATGGTGGTTTTTTCCCCAACTATTTATTCATTGTGTAATTTTTATTTGGACTTAATTTTTTATTTTCTGGTTAAATGCTACCCTCAATCATGTGCCGAATTACTTATATAATTCATGTTCTGCACTCTGGAACCATTCAGAGAACCCCCAGTGCCAGTCCACCAATAGCCAGAGTGAGAAATGGCCACTGTAGGCAGCACTTTTTCATGCTATGAAACAGTAGTAAATGGCTATGTAACTGATTGCAATTATATGCAGGTGTTTGCCTGTTCATGCAAATTGTCAGAGTGCATTCAAGAACCTATCTCATCCCAGGTCCCAATTCTGAATAGATCTGTAAGTAGCTTCAGCACTTAAAAGATTTTTTTGCACATCTGCATCCCTAAATACACTTCAAAGAATGCTTGCATAGGGTTTGTTATTGGATTGGATCCAAATATGTCATACTTAAGGGTGGATACATTCATCTTTAATTTAATTTTCACTGATTTCAGAAGGTCAGCCATAAGCATGACTAAGTCTAGATCCAACTCATTATATTTTTACCATCATGGAGAAAGAGAAGCGAATAGGGTTTTCTGCATCATATTTCATAATAACTTAGTTGGCTTTGGATAATCTATGTATCTCAGAAAGCAGGGGGGAAGATGCACTGCTCTGTCCCAGGAGGGCAAATTGTTGAGACCTTTTCCAGCATCAGCTAGTCGCACTATTGCTTCTTTAGCAACTTAAGCAAAATAAAGGAGCAAAACAGTCACCATTGCCACTGCTCTCTTTGAATCTTGACTTTGGAATTTTATAGCACAGTAGTATAAAATTGGCTATATGTAGCAATGTCACTTTCAGCATTCTGCTCGCAGCATAAGAGAATATGCGGAATGCAGGATAACATTTCAGATTTCCTCAAGCTTTCCTACATTTTTTTCTATCCAGTAAAATAAACTTCTATCCCCACACCTTCAGTTTAAGGGGTCTTTGTGTTTCTATTCTACTTTCTTCTATTACATTAAGAAAAAAGGTATGTATAATGTAGCCAAATTTTGCATAATAGCAGAGAATGCACATAAACAATTAGGTTTGTATTAGTAAGCAATGTGCTTTAGTGATTCCTTTTCTATTTGTATTATAATAATTATTTTCTGTTATCAATGATTAACACCTCAAGAGTTTTAAATTTTATATAATGATTTATGTCTATATTGTTAAATTATTTTATTGTAAGTTGAATATTTCCTTCCCTTGTTAGATGCAGGTACCAATTTTATTCAACAAATTTAACTTTAATAGCACATACCGCCGTACATGCTATTTTATTGTTTGCTCACATCATATTTGTACATTTGATTTTATTGTATTCTTACTTTCTCTCTTTTTTAATGCTGGTCACTGATTTAAATAAATAAAATCTATCCAACTACTCCCATTTAGTACTATCTTCTGAGAAGCAACCCTGAGAAGTTATGAATATAAATATGCTTTCTAGTGAATTGTGCCCCTTCCCCAACAATATTATACTGAGAATAAGCAAAAAATATCCCATGGGCACAGACCAAACCAATCCTCTCAGCTTCAAATTCTTCACCCTTAAGCAAAAGTTTTTCTTAGAAGCTTTTTACTCATTTTTTATGAAAAAAAAACCCTAAGAAACAAAATCCAAGCCCCTCTTGTGTTACTAGTAACATCTAATGTCTAGTCTTTAATGGAATTACCTAACAGAAAGAGAGCAGCTCTGACTGCACAAAGATTGATATTTTTGGTGATGGGACTGGTCCTTGTATGTCCAGCATTCCAGTAATCAATCTGAACAGGATAAGAAGGAAGAAAAGAATATAGAGCTTCCAAAGTTACATCACAGCAGTTAAAAGTTGACATTCATTGCAGTCTCCTCACATTTAAAATTGTTTCTATTGGTGAACTGAGCCTTCAGACTGATGAAGCTAATAATAGACTAACAAAAGAATGGAAGGCCATTGTTTATATTATGAATCTTAATGCCAGAGGGAAAAATAACAAAAATGCAAATTCAGCTCTTGAAGCAATGTTGGACATCCAGCAGCCTTGAAAACCCTCTCTTGCAGTCCTCAAATTCCACCCAAGATTTAGGGGGAAGTTACTGACTATGTTAGCAGGAAGCCAATGCATTAGGTCCCAAAATTGGGGATGGGGAAGAAGCAGGCTAAAAATCCTGGTTGCTCTGTCTACAATGTAAGTGTGGAGCTGCCTCATCCCTCTGTGTTTCTTGGCCTCCCCTACTCCTCCCCAACCCCCCCAAAAGAAAAAATAAAATAAATGTCCCTGCTTTAACTTTAGGGAATTTGCATGTTCTCCAAACATGCTGAAGAAATTGAAAGGATAACTGTTCTTTTTTTTTTAACCATTATTTCACATTCTTAAAATAAATTTCCTTCACTTGGTAAATTAAATCATGATTTTATTTGCTTCTTACCATGACACTCTTTAATTAGTCATTTGTGGTATACTGACAACTTTTCCAATTTATGGAGGAAAAAAACCTGCCCGCTCTAGAAAGAAGAAAGAATTCTTAATGAGCTTAGTTGACTAGCAGAATGTCTAGTTATAAATCTATATTTCCCCATCAGTACCAGGTACAGGTTGGATCTACTCACTGATAATTTATATTCTAAGAAACTCCCCTTAAGCAGAATCACAGGACAAGATCAAATTTTCCTATGAGATATGAAGCTACCTTATAGAAAATTAAACCAATTAATCTAATCAAGTACAGTCTTTGTAAACTGCAATTGCTTCATCAGTACTTTTTCAAGTGGAGATCTGTCTCAACTGATCTTTCTGAACAGCAGTACAAAGACTGAAGAGATGCATACACAGTAACAGCAGCATCAACAAGTTTACTAACTGCAATGGAAGAATTGGATTTCAGTCATTGTTTCTTGCAGTATCCAAACTGGCCTCTTTGAAGATGCTACTTGCATGAGGGGGTACACTCCCTTTATTGCCAGTTATATTATTGCCTGAAAACCTGGAATAACATTCTCTATTCAGTCAAAGGGGCCTCAAAATGTCTAATAAGAAAACTGTCATTTATGAATGAAATGTTTGTTACAAATCATGGATTTTAAATGTAGGAAGAGAGCCATTGAGTGAGAGAGACAGAGTATGCAGGAATTAAGTGCAAATAATAAAAACAGTGCTGAGTATAAGGGCTTAAATGTACAGAAGTAACCTAGCACTGATTTGAACAGAGGTACTTACAATTTGATGAATGGCAAATCGTGAAGTTAAAAAGCGAACAAAATTCAGGAGAGCCAGCATTATATAAATAGAGCCAGGGCAAAAGGAATGGAATCTCAACCCTCCATTTAATCACTGAACCCCTGTGGAAGTAGTGGGACAGCCTTGTAAAAGGGTGCACACACACCCTTTAAAAAGGTACGGTTGCTGTAATTATACTGTAATAATAAGCTGCAGCCCAAGAAAATTCCCTTTCTTGCAGTTGAAGCTGAGTGGATAACTGCCTTCCTTCCTTCCTTCCATCCTTCCTTCCTTCCTTCCTTCCTTCCTTCCTTCCTTCTTTTTCTTTCTTTCTTTCTTTCTTTCTTTCTTTCTCTTTCTTTCTTTCTTTCTTTCTTTCTTTCTCTTTCTTTCTTTCTTTCTTTCTTTCTTTCTTTCTTCTTTCTTTGCATTTTTCTAATATGAGCATAAGGATTTCAATTTTTTTCCAAGCTCTATGCAAAACAGCTGTTTCAAAGTGAGAAGCCAAGTCAAACCTATTTCCCTCCTGTAACAATGCCAAGATTTAAAGGGGGTCCGCAGAAGGAACTTTTACATTTGGGAAGCTTTTTTGGAATTAGGATTCCACGTAGGAGTGTGCTGAAATAATAATCCTACGGCAGTTGCTCTTCTTCAAGAATCATGACATGGTAGCACTCGCTTTTCTGTCTGACAGAAAAAAAATGGTAGTGTTTAAATTTAGGATTTCCTACTTTTTTATTTACTCCAATGTTATGTTCCAATATTTTGTTCCAATTCAATCATCAATATGGAGGGGGGAAAGAATTCCCATAACATTTGTGCACTTAAGTCTAAATATATTGGACATAAAAGGCACAACGCTCTGCAGTGTAGTTTTATTTCTGAAGCATTCAATAGAAGACAGATGAGCCCAAGTCTAGAATATGACATGTAATGTAGTTACCTGAAAGGAAGACTATATTTGCACAAAATATTTTACCTTTATAATCGGAGAATTGTCCTGGATGCACTGTAAATATAGTAATAAAAGTATATGAACTGATCTTCCTTGCAGGAGGGAGGGAATACAATCTTAAATTCAGGATCTTTTTCCTTTTGGGCGAATATGGCAATTGAGGTCTTTGGTGTCATCTTTTAAAGTTACATGAAACATCACAGCAAAATAGCATGCTAGTTTGTAGAATGTAAAATATTTGCTATTTTAATATTTAATATTGTTAAAGATTTAAAACCAATTTCTGACCGATTTTCTGCTATATATAAAAAAACTTGAGTTTACACATTTTCATATTCTTCTACTTGCTTTAAAAAAAACAAACTAGGGTAAGTCGATTAAAAATCCAGTCACTTAGCTGTTAAATTTCAGAGGCATAATCCCCAGATTGGCTCCAAAGGGTTAGTCCTCACGTGGCCTGTCCCTATACTCCTGAAAAAACACAACTTGTATTCATGTCCTTTGTTGTAAGGTATAAGCTTAATAAGAACCATTGAGGTTATTAACCATGTTAATAAAAAGCAGGAGCATTTTATAATTATGGTTCCCCACTCCCTACATTTCTTCTTTGTATGCGAATGAGGTAGAACTATGAAATGTACAGTATCTGTTTCTCCCGAGTCTCCTGAGTTTAGTCTTAAATCTGAAATGATTTGAAGTCATGACTACATGGATATCTCTATTACTGAAGCCCCCGCATGAAGCCAAATGTCTAAAGTTACAAAGAGACTGTGCCAGCTAAATGCCTGTTTCACCAGCCCAAAATGTAAAAAAAGTCCCCTTAATTGCTATAAGGGGTATCGTCACAAATTATTTTAAAAAATGTTTTCATTTTAATGAAAGCAATATAAATTACAGTCTAGCCTTTCTGGGTTTGTATGGTCCTACAAGCTGTCCCTCCGTACTTCTGGGAAAGAGGTAGTTATGCTATTACTTATTAATAGGCCCCAGAAGTCCCAGACTTTTTAAACTGAAATTTGTGAAGATTATTGTGCTGGACACATGTACAACTATACCATCATCACAGATGCAAAAACTGATTATTACACGAATAAGTATCTCAACAAGATACAGTAGAAAGGAATCCCTTTTTATCCCTAATTGATCTGGAATAAGAATGTCATATAATAAAATACATTTTTAGCCATATAGGACCCATCTGAGATGGTATAGGTTCTCCTGTTTGAGCAGGGGGCTGGACTAGAAAACCTCCAAGGTCCCTTCCAGCTTTATTCTATTCTATCTTAAGATTGTAGGACAAGCAGCATTACCTCATCTACTTAATTCTCTCAGATGTCAGCAACCTTAAGTGCATATCCTACAATTTCACATCCCATCCAAAATGATTAAACTGTTGTCTGCCCAGTTCCCTTAGGATAAGGTCAACTAGATAATTAAATGAATGGTAATGAAGCAGCTTTATAGCAAAACAAAACAAAATAATAAACTAATTAGCTCCTCCTTTTTTGCAAAATTACATTGTTAGCTTGGTTGCTAGATGTCTGAGACTCTGTTTCTCTTCTCTAATGCTCATAACTCAGATTTCAGGTGCATTTGTTTATTTATAATTTATAATTTATTTACTTATAATTTATAGTTTATTTATAATTTATAATTCTTTTCTCTTGGGAGCTCCAGGCCATGTACAAAAAGGCTTTCCTTAATTTTGTCCCCAAACAACTCTGTGAAGTAGGTTCGGCTAAGAAGAATGACTAGCACGGGAGAGGACAGTACTATAGGAGTGGGGTTAATCCTTTCCTTGCTTGCTGCGGATCACAGCTCTGCCTGACCACACAGCCTGGGTGGTTGTAAGTCCTCCAGAACTAACTCAGGAGGGGGCGAGTAGTGGGAAGAAGCAGAAAGAGAAGAGAAAGTAAACCATTCCTCCACGCTTCCCCACTAGTCAAGGGGTCACAGGGCATCGAAAGAAGGGAAAAAAAGTTATATCCCTCACAGTGAAGCCTCATCTCTCTCTTGCTCTCCTGGATATCCTGAGCTGAATCCACACATAGCCAACCCTCCCTGCATCCACCCACCTTGGAAAATGAAAGCAAACAAGAACTAAAATAAGGCTTCTATGGTGCGGTGTTTATACTTCTGGGTCCGTGAAAGGACCTTTCAAGTCAGACAGCTCAGCAGAGAAACAAGAGAAATTTTGCTGGATAAATCTTAGCAATTGAGCAGACCTGGGGAATTTTTGCACCAGATGTCTTGGCTTTTTTCTCCCCCTTGCCCCTCCCCATTCAACCCTGCCTCAAACATGCTACATATCCCACAACGTGCAAGTTAATATATATTTTTAACCTCTATAATAACCATCCAGAATTGCTTCATAATTCTGGGTTAAGCTAAAGCATTTAATAACAAATTGAGTTTATTCAGCAGGGAAAGAATACCCCGCAAATAAATCAGCTTGCTGAAACTTTGGGAGGAATGAAATGGGAGGCCAGATTGGATTAGATAAAAATGGTGGAAGGTGAGCAGGGACATCTGAAGAGCACCCTATATAGCAGAAGATGGTACCAGAGCAGCGCTCTGGTTTACTTGATGTACAGTGCCTAGGAAAGAAACTTGATGTACTTACTCAAGAGAAGTTTCACTTCATAGCCACCACTTAACACAATGGTGAGTTCCTTGGTATGTCTCCACAAAAGGATAGAAATAAAATTTAAATGTACTTATATTACATTTTAACTAACTGGTGGCCACCAAAAAGGGTGGATTTATAACCTTATTTCAGTCTTCCTAAAATAGGCTACATGGTGTGTGTGTGTGTGTGTGTGTGTGTGAGAGAGAGAGAGAGAGAGAGAGAGAGCGAGAGCATGCAGATAATCATGGAGCACCTGATCATATCATCATGCACCTGATGTCAATCACAATTAACTGGATGGAAGTTCACAAGCCTCTGCCTGGTGCAGAGCAAGATCTATGGGAGGAGACTTGCAAGCTGCAGCATTTCCAGGAACTGGCACTTCAGAAAACAGGTGGGGCAGAGAAAAATGTGCCCAAAGCATGGGGGATGGGAAAGATGCCCACGTAATCTAGCCAATCTTTCTCTGCTTGCAGTAGGAATAGAAAACAATTTTTTACACTTGAGGGACTGACACAGTTTTTAAAATAGGTTAATATATTAAAGCTAAGAGAGGAAGAGAGAAATGTGATACATATAAGACTGACTAATGCTATTATATTTAAGCTTTTATGGATCAAACCTACTGCATCAGAGTACCTGCCAATCCACCTATGACTATTTATTACCAATTTCTTTCTGTGTCACTTGATTCCCTTTTTTAATTTCCTTTCGCTTCCTTTCTTACAACTTTGCTATACAGTCTTTCTTATAGGAATGTGCTCCACATTCAAGCCTGATGGTAGACTTGTTTAGTTTTGTTCTGCACTTCAAAAAATAGATATAGCTATTTCTTTGCAAACTTAAATTTCCATGATTCTAAGTCTATATTAGTGTCCACTGATTTCAAAAGGGATGGATACCCACAGCTGATCAAACACCATTGCTGTATAGATTTGGAAAAATACATAGCTTTCCTGGAAATGACGGATTGCAATTGATTTTCTCAACACCATTAAAAAGTTTGTTCAACATAAAATGTCTCAAATTAGGTAGCATATTGTTCAGCGCATTTAATTCAGCACTCACAATTATACTGTAGTTATTCAAACATTATTTTTAATGTATTTCTATTATGTATTCATATGTTGAAATATCTCACCGCTCCCATTTTCCTAGAACTTAATTCAGAAGTCTTTCACCCTTCTGTCTTCTTCATGTGCTCTTTGGTCAAGAGCTTTTCGGACAGCTGTTATTGCAGAACTATCTTTGTCTTTGGGGCACACTTATTTTTTATACTTCATAATGATCTCTAGGCAAATTATCTTTACTAGTTCTAAAAAAGCACCTTTTAAAAGCCAAATTGGATACACACTTCTATTATCCCATTCACATTTACATTCTGGTGTGTCTGATAAGGCTTCTGAAGCATACATTTCTTACCATAACTACACTGGGGCGCTTTTTGAAGCTTTTGGTAACAAAATATGAAAGCACTTGCATAATTCCACAGGTTTCCTAAAATTAAATCGGGAAACCAGACTAACAATGCAATTGTTAACTACCATTCAGCAGGACAATGCCCTTCCTTCCATCAGTGGCATTATTTAGATCAGAATTTGCTCAACAAATCGTCTGTTTTTCTGTTTTAGAGATACTTCACCTTCTTAAGCACTTAACACTAATACTGGAAACTAAATTGGTTTCCCCTTAACTAGAACAATTATAACTTGGAATGGAATCCTAAGGTGCCCTGATGCTGCTCAATCTAGAATTACTACAATTTTAATTCTCCTACTTGCTTCCCCTTTCCAGAGTGAATGCAGCTCTTGATAAGTTGTACTTCAACTTTAAAAGCAGAATTTACACATCTTTTTTTTAAACGGGGACAGGAAGATCACATTCTGGTGATATCAGATACAGTATTTTACCCACCCCCCAAATGCACTATATGTGGAGTGAATAATGTACTAGTTTTGTACATTACTGTATATTATTTGTAATATTTTAATTCAATTTTTCATAGTTAGACTCCGAAGGCTAAAACACAGCAGTAACCTCTCTATCTTAAAAACACAACTTCCCAGGGCAAACTTCAGACAGCTTAAACAGTCTACAGTATACTACCCACTATACTTAACTGGAAAGGAGGATACTCATATTTTCCTGAACACTAAACAATAAGTTTCATTAGCTTTCTCTAGAATCTCACCAGTGTTGGTTAGGGTTTGTTTTTCCTTAGCCATGTCAAACTTGTAACTCACCATCAGCCTATGATTTGGGAAATGGCATGACAACTTTACGTTGTTTACCATTCATATAAAATATTAAAAGAGGATTGTTTTGTAGCCAGGAAGTAACCTAGCACCAAAGAAATGGTGCCTTCTACTTTTATAACAAAAGAAAGAAATGAAGAAGACAAGAAAACGCCAACATGGTAAGAATAGGAAATACATCTGGCATTTGTGCTTGGCAAAAAATATTAATTTTTGGATCTAGTAAAGGACCCAACTATTTACAAAGCATGCTTTCACTAAGGGAGGACTCTCTTCTTGTTTTAAAATTTAAAAGAAATAAGGAAATAGACCAACTCCTTAGAAACGAACATGACTTGTAATAAAACAATGATATAAGTTAGCGTTTCATTGAATGAACTTTCATCAAATGGATTTTACAAATTTTCATAACACCAAGACATACCCAAACAAGCTAAAACAATGCCCCCATAGCAGGGATGAGAAATGAATTGGCCTACTAGTTTTAAAACCATATCTGTAAGAATAAATACTTTGGTTATGGTTTTAAAATGGGATAGAAATGATAGGTTTATCCACGATTGCTCTCTAAAAATAAGATTAACTGAATCAAAAGCAAATTGCTCTAAATTCTAGTAAGTGCACTATTTTACTAAGTTATGTACTGCAATTAAGATCAAGCAACTGAGAAAATACAGTAGTCTCTCCTCCATACCATAGGAGTGATGTCCTCTTGTCCCCTTTTTCATTCTCTCGTGCACAATTAACAAGTTACCAATGAAAGAGCAGCACATACTGTAATCTAATGATGTGATATTGGAAACTGAGATCTGAATCTTCCATCTATTCTTAAAGAAATCAGCAGTACCGATGGAAGGACCCTGAACTGTATGGGACTATCACACTTTCCCAATTAAAATCATTCTCCAGTCCCATTACTATTTATTCTATGATGAAAAACATGTAGATTAAGAGGTTAAAAATATGCATTATTTTTACAGTTAGGAGACATGAATAAATTATTAAAATTTTATGATGGAAAGATTTTCTACACATTTTACATATTTTCTTAGCAAAGACCCACAATTTTTAATACTACTGCTCCTGTTATTGTATTGCTTAAGATGTTATTTTTGATTCAGACATGGATAGATAACACTGCCACTTTTGGAATTGGGCTTTATGCCACCTTGGCAACATGTGTTCCCAAACCCATACAGTATATCATGTTTTTTCCCCTTAATAATCTGATGATTGACTTTGATATATAGTCAAATAGTCCAAGTATTGTTCACAGATGGGTCAGTGAAAAGGAGAAAGGTGAGTTTAACCTATCCTGCATCATTGATTTTCCAGGTCTGTCCCAAAGTTGTTTTTCCCTTCTCCACTACAGTTGAACTTGCTTCTAGTCCAGTAACAGGAAAAATGCATACATACATACATACATACATACATACATACATACATACATACATACATACATACATTCATTCATACATACATACATACATACATACATACATACATACATACATACATTTATATAACAGGCAATCAAGGGAGGGATGATAGTAATTTCCCACACTGACTTTTCTCTACAAATATCCAACATCTCATTCTTGCATTTGCCATAAGAATTTCCTTGAGGATCTTTCTTAAAATAGAAAGCTCAAATAATAAATGAAATATTATGGAAAGCACAGAATTAGGAACTGTTGGCATGCAATCAGCAAAAAATCTGTCTGATTTACTGCCTATGCTACGTATTGCTATCTTTATTTAAGACCTGTACAGTAATAAAAGTAGGATAAAAAAGGCAGTACAATGGAGCAGGCACCATTCAGAACTTGGGATTCTAAGGCTAAACACAGAATCAATTGTTTAAAGTTTGGTAGGTTGTAAAATCTAGCTCAGTGATGGCGAACCTTTTAGAGACTGAGTGCCCAAACTGCAACCCCAAACCCACTTATGCATCGTCGGGTGCCGGGTGGGTGTGGCCCATTGGGTGGGTATGGCCCATTGGGTGGGCGTGGCTGTGGTGGTAACAGCAGATTGGGTGGGACTAAAAAGTTCAATCAATCAATTCCAACTTTGCAAGATCTTTTTTTTTTCTCGCGAGAAGTTGAAATTGACTGATTGATTGAACCTTTTTTTTTTTTTGTACACGGCGGCGGAGGCGTAAAGCGAAAAGGTTTTATAAAACTCAGCTGAGGGCCTAGGACTGGGGCAATGGCGCGTGTGCCCACAGAGAGGGCTCTGAGTGCCGCCTCTGGCACCCGTGCCATAGGTTCGCCACCACTGATCTAGCTTATTCCACCGGTAAAAGGGATTTTAGCAGAAGTTCTATTTTCCATATTTAGTGGCATGAATTGAATTTCCTGTTCCACCATACCTTTTCTCAGTCTTTCACTTAAAAGATTAAATACTTTGCAGTGTTAAGAGAATCTTGACTTGCAAAATACTGTAATATCATGCATGTTAATAATTCCAGCAAATATTCATAACCCACCCGCATCTTGTTATGGCTTATGATATCTGCATACAGAAATTTAAAACTGGAAGAAAACAAACTCTTATACAAACTATTGATCTGTAAATAGCTTTAGGCTTAGGTGGCCTTCCTGGGCTTTTCATTGGAGTAGAGTAGAGTGAAGCCTATACAATCCAACTGTGAATACACACATATATACTTCCTTGAAAATGCAAGGAATTCAATTGCTTAAGGATCACATTACATTTTAAAATGATTTGCCAGCTTATTTGCCAATATCTGGGAAAAACTACTTAATCATTAAAACATAAATGATTAATTGTCAGAGGTCATTTATTTTATTCACCTCATGAGTTTACCCAACTTTCCATATTTGACTTGAAGTATGGAATGAAAATCTCTTTCAGATGATTTATCTGAATTTTAGAAAGCATGATAAGATCTACTTTATGTGTGATGCCTTGTGAGTAAAATTGCCACAAATCAATACGTACATATTCTGATATGAAAGGGGAATTCTCTGTGTTTAAAATGGATTGGTGTGAATCTGGCTGGGAAGGTAATGGGGGCCTAGTTTTGTTGTAACTTTAATTAGAGTGAGAAAGGAAAAGGAAAAGCACTTGAAGAAAAGGAATACAGGAATGTTGTTTTTTACTTGCCAGGCCTGGAAGTGCCCTGAGCTGTGCAGAATAGATGATATGAGTGTGCCAGTAATGCCATCCGCAGGCGCTGAGATGAACCTCCTGACATTGTCCAGAGGCTGCAGGACACACACTGGGTGGGCATACTCTAAAAAAGGAGAAAAGACTCCTGACAATATTATTAGACTGAAGCTATAGAAACACAGACTGTTGGGGACACATAAGGTGGCCAGAAGGTAGACAACTGGGTTTAACAGAAGAGTCTTGTCATTGTTGAAGAAAAAGTGTCACAAAGATGGAAGTGGCATCCAGGAAAACTGGATTATTGTTGGACCCTTGACCTCTTAAAAGAAAAAGAAGCGAGAAATACTACAGAAGCAACAGAAGGAGGAAAGGAAGTTTGGGGTAGATCCTTTTTAGTACAACAAAGATAAATCTAGAAATATTCTGCAGCCATCCAATTTGGATTTCAAAGTCTAAAGCAAATTAGATATAGGGCTCAAAATAAACCAGGTATTTCTGTTTCAATTGCAAGAAAACAAAACTAAAAGAGAGCTGGAAAAAACAAATAAAAATTAAATACAGTAGGGACGTGTGGTCATCTACACACTCACACAGTAAAGTCAAGCTGAAAAAAAGAGGCCATGAAAACAAAAGAAAGGGGTTCCAAACTATCCCTTCCACACGTAACTCTCCCCTGAGAAACTTGTTCCTGTGTGGGACAGCAGGCATTGAAAATTCATTTATTGCTCTAAAGCTGCCACACTATTTGTTCAGGAGTGCCTATCTGAACGTTTGCAGTTTACAAGCCCCGGGCATGCTGATATATTAAATTGATCCTACAAAAGAAATTAGGAAGGAGAGGGGAATCAAGCAAAGAAACAAAATTCTGACCCCAAAATAAATGTTCCTCAATTTGCCTTCTAATTAATAAAACCCTTTTCTCTTTGCCGATTGACATTTACCTAAATAATCTTTGTGCACCTCCGCCCACCCACCCCCCAACCCTCAGCTTTCAGCAAAAGAGATTTTCTTTACCATAAGAAGTTACAGGCATCACAGGTAGAAAAGAACCAGGAAATCAAGAAAGACTACCCGACAGAAGGACTTTTTCAAATAATTGAGTATGATGGACTTACCCTAGTGCACATTTTAAGTTAGCAGTTTGCTAATTAGGGCTGAAATTAAAGATATAGAGAAAAACAAAATTTTGGAGAAAAAAAACTGCCTATAAAATTAAATATAAAAGCCAAAAATAGTGAGCAGTGTTATTTATAGGACCTACCAGGAGTGTGAACAAAATACGCCAAGTAAAGATCCAGTTCTTTAATTGTGACTCCAATGTGGTGTGGCTGGACGCAAAGGCCCGGGTTTGAGCACTGCGGCGACTTGTATAGCCGCTCCCCATCAGTACTTTCAAGGGGGATCCCTTTGAACAAGATGACCATAACTAGGTCCAGCCTCCAAACCTTGTCAGCCTGCCTCAGGCAGTCAATCCTGCGAATTTTGCCTTTCTGATCTGGATTGGAGAGGACACAACATGGTGCTTTCTTGCCCGTGATGGTCAAGACAAAGTCCTCACGAAACTCTGGGCGGATATCCTTGCGTAGCTTGGCCAGGAGTCGGGATGCCCATTTCTGCTTGATCTCAGGCTTTTCACCAAGTAATTCATCCTTCACAGCTCGTTCCTCATCCTTTGACATTCGCTTCTCGTGCTTCTTAAAGTACTTTCGCTTCCGAGCTTGCAGGTTGAACCATGTGTAGGAAAAGGCACGGACATGAGGAAGGAGAGCTTCAATGAAGGGGTGGAATTCATCCTGGGGAGATCAGGGGGAGAAGAAAGGATGCAAAACAAAGAAAGGAAAAATCCATTAGAATAAGAAAATCAGGAGGGGGAAGCATCGCAACGTGAAATTTATAGGAGGGGGGGGAGAAAAACAGCAAAGTGAGAGCACATAAAGCCAAACTCAGAATATGATTAATCCAGCCAACAAATAAACACAATACTAGAAGAAGGATGACAAGCAGCAATTTGAGGAGGGGGGAGGGAGAGAAAACAGTAAAATTAACATTGTTTCGGCAATGCATTAGTATGGAAATCTAAAAAAAAAACAATCAGCATAAAGTTGTGGAAGTAAAATTTCACTTCCTTTAAAAATAAAAGTATTGAAGTTTGTTCAGCAATGTAGGAATTAAAGACAAAATCAGTTCTGATCCCCTGTCCTAAACCCAAAGCTCTAAATATTCTTTATAAATTGAAATAATTTTAGTGGGCCTTCTAACTTTATTTTAAAAATAAAAATTTCCCTACAACAAAAGCATCCAGGAAAAAAAAAATAGTCAAAAATGGAAATAGTTACCATTGCTCTGTCTCATCCCGGCGAAGCTAAGCCCCCGATTCAGAAATTCTGGGCTCAGAATTGCAGAGAATAGAAGGCAGACGATATTGTGGGTATACGGGTGGGGGGTGGGGGGTGGAAGGTGAGGAATGGAGAAAAAGGAGGAAAGTAAAACTGTACGAAGGAAGTGCACACAAGAGTGCTCGATATTTCTTAAATTAAATAGAAAATAATTGTTGGCTGCATTCTTCACTACAAACTGTTCACCAAAATGTTCAAGTCTTGTTTAATAAAAAGAGAGGGAAAGCAAAAAGGAAGGATTGAAAACTGAAAGAAGGCAGCTAGGAAGGGAAACCTCAGCCGAAGACAGAAATAAATCAGCATCACTCTGCCTGTGCCACATAATAGGTTAAAAATGCCAAATGGCTGTTAAAAAAAACTAGCAACAATAACAGCAATAATAGTGATAAAGGGAAGAAAGGAAACAAAATTTAAAAATAGGAAGGACAACAGCAAATAATCAGACAGGGGAAGCTGAGACCAGGGAAGAATCTCTCTCAGCGTTGGCAGAAATGCAAAGATGCAACTTAGATGTGGCTTCCTCCGCCTGAGAATAGGGGTGATCGCAGGTCTAGGGGAAAAGGGGCAGACTCCGCTCTGGGATCAGCTGTGATCGGCTGCTGGCAAAACCCAACTGCTGGGGTATGGGGGATTTTGTTGTTGTTGTTTTCCCCCCTTTTTTCCTTTCCCTTTTTCCTCCTAAACTCTCTGGCTTGCTTGCTTTCTCCTTTCATGCTCGGTCCCCAACCATTTGCCTTTGCCAATGCCAGCAGAAAAAAAGAGAGAGGGAGAGAGAGAGAAGAAGGATCCACCTATTTGGCAAGAAGACCTATCGTGGAGCAGCCAATGGCTGCATCAAAGGAAAAGGGAGGTGGAGGGGGAGGTTGGCAGAGAAGGAATCAGGGAGGGGGTGGCAGAGAGAGACAGAGAGAGAAAGAGACTGTGCAGTTAAGAGACTGAAAACAATTTGCCAAATTGACAAGTTCGTATCTAACAAGCAAAGTCCAGCAGCAATGGCATTTTTATTGGCCCGCAGATTTTGGCTAGAATACAACTAGCAAAATATTTTAAATAAATAAATCTCCTAGAATACATCCCAAACCCAACCCCCCCCCCCAAGACAGCCCCACAGACCTCAGAAAAAGCAGCTGTTCTGTCTTTCTCTCTCCATCTTATTCTCCTTCTGGCACCTCTTGGCCCAACCATTTCTAGGAAAAGATCTATTCAACTATAATACTCTTTAAGATTCGATCAGATTTAGCTTACTTTTTTCTTAGTTCAAGCAGTGATGGAAATTCATTATCCCCTGCCCCAATACATTTCTTTGTAACTTTCTGTTATCTACCTCAGACTTCAGGCAGTCAGTCTGTCCTGTTTCTAGCAAAATATGAGTTTTCTGCACATTTCCCCTTCCTTCTGCCACTTCATCTCAACATTTGCCAAGAACTTCAGTCTTTAGTGTTGACCATCAATCATTCAATTTGTGATTTACTTAAATGGACCAGGGTTCCAGATAAAATTATTTATGTCTTCTAACCATAAATCAATAAATCAAACATGACAAAACTTGACCATATTGCAAAGTTGAAACTATCCTGAAACTTTTTCAAGGGCAGCTATTTTATTTTATCGCAACACACTTTTTGTTACCTGACTTTTGATTATGTTGCAAGTTTAAAACAAAGAGCATCAGAAAAGCTGATTAAAAATAGTATTAATTAATTTCAGATAGAGAACTTTAGGGAAAAAAATAGTACAAAGAAAGACAACAAAAATAAAATGTGTAATACTTTGTAATATACACAAATATAATATATACACACACACACACACACACATATATATATATATATACATATATATATATATATATACACACACACACATATATATAATATAATGTGTAAGATTGAGATAAACAAATGGAAGAGGAAATCAAAAAGATAAAATAGAGAGCTTTAAAGAGGATAATAAATATGAGCAGGAAAGTCAATAATAATGTTTATGATTATTAATAATCATCCTACAATGATATCTTTAACACCATCAAACAACATCTGCCTATCCCATTTCTTTAGGAAGGACTCAATAGGTGAATAAAAATGCCAAATCCAGTCTAAACACTTGACTGACTATGCAACAAATAATAATAATAATACCAGCATCTTCAAGACTACTACCGGTAGTAAATTTACTAGTATATTTACTAGTATAATTACTGTCATAAATATACAAAGATTGAAAACAAAGAAATAATGACTTATTATAAATTAATTGCAAATGGCAGCTATACTTAAAACAGCTTACAGTCTGCAACGATGCCTTTAATAATATTAAACAACAACATCTGCCTATCTTTGGAAAACATTTGATAGGTGGACAAAAATGCCAAAGCCATATAAACATCAGACCAACTATAATAATAATCAGTCTTCCAAAGCTTTTGCTTCAGTATGGGAGCATTTAAGAGAGACCTGGGAAATCACTCTTACTTTATTATAACTGAATCTTGTTTGCTTTTTCTTTGGCTTAGCCCAGGGGTAGGCAACCTTGGCTCTTTTATGACTCGTGGAGTTCAATTCATAAAAGAGCCAAGGTTGCCTACCCCTGGCTTAGCCCATCCATTCTCTTAGCACCTTATCAACTTTTCATAGGGCAATAATAACAGAGAAGCTCAATTTTGCAAACAATAATTTACAATTTACAATTCAGGGCACTATTTATACTGACCCAAAGGGCAATATATATTCCTCTTTGCATTGCTATACTTGAGTTTTTCTAGTCTTGGCTGCACCTGTGTGAGTGCAGACCCTGACATACCAAACACACTAGTGAGAGGCATGAAAGTCAGACTTATGCTGAGCCTTTTCTAATGCCCACTGTCAGTTCCAGGCCTTGTTGCCAGGTTTTCAGCAGCCAAGTAGACGGCCAAATGAGAGCTCCAGATTTACATTTGCAAATCGTAAGTGAAGGTTTGCCCTGCTCAACTTAAATTGGGGAGGGAGGGGGACAAATGGTTGCTTCTGTCCACCCACAAATCTGGCATTAGCCAGTCCATTGAAGCAAGGTACAGGGCCCTCCAACCTCTTCCCACATATAAACAGATTGCTTGCTTGAGAAAAGTATAAGCTGCTCCACACCTCTTTGTGACCCTAGTGACAAAATATCAAAGGACTGTGACCAAATACCTAAACCTGCCCCTTCTGCTCAATCACACAAATTATAGGTGAGCAGGCAGACAGGCAGGCAGGCAGACAGTTGAGGTGTAAAAGTTCTCTCCAGGCACAAAAGCTTGGAGATTAATTTTCTACATCTGTATCATGAGGGGGTGTATGTGCAAGCTGAAGCATAAGAAAGTAGAATAAAGAAGATAAAAGAAAAATGAACTCCTGCCCTTTCCTCTCTCTCCTCAATAGCCATCCCCCCCCAAGATTTTCAAAATAAGTTGGTGAAATTTAAAACTTCTTTGACTCTCACTTCATCATTACTTGGGAACACAAAGACTCCCAACTTCTTACATGCACAGAATGCTTCCTTAAAGTAGTATATTTCTTTTAACTTCTAAGCAACTAATACATTTTTTTCTTAGCATAAGATTTGATATGGAACTGAAATATGCTATTCCTCCCTGTAAAAAAGGCACTGCACAAAATTAGATTTTAAAACAAACTTTAGGGATCGAGATGCTGCAAATAAGTATAAATACCTTTCTTCCCCTTATAAAAGGAGTACCAATATCCATGTTTTATTCAATTTTTGGCCATGTACAAGTACAAACAACCCCAGATTTGAATTCAGTGCTGACGTCCTTTCCAATATTTTTTACCTCGATGTAATCAACCACCTGAACTGATTGTAAGATCTGACTAGCCCTAACAATACCAGTCTATAATATGATACTCGGTCACAGCTAAAATTCTGATGCACTCTTTTTACTTTTCTGATACATTAAATCAAGCACAAGTGTGATTTAATCATTATCTTGCATCAGTAGCAAACTTCTATGGGATTTACAGAGATAAAGATGGATATGGAATTCCACATTGGACAGGTAACCCATAACGTTTCATTCAGCATTTTTATTTATTTTAAAAGAGAGAGATAAAGGTGAACCTTTTATTTTAGTACTACATCCAGGTTAGTACTAAACAGAAACAGAGGCTGCAAATGAAACAATGGAAACATCGTCAAGCATCGGCACCCACTGTTGGTGATTACAAAGGAAGCTGTTGACTGTTCAAACTAGAAAACATTTACTATTATTTAGGGATTTTGCCACAGAATTTTTTGATAATGCATACTTTGGTCCAGCCATATTAGAGAAATAACCTAATATCACAAAAACCTTACAATGGAATTAATCTGCCACATATAGTTTCTATATAACGTCTGTTCTAATCAGTGAAGTTCCTTGTATCATCCCCTGGTTTCCAATATTAAATAACAAAAAGTGACCATGTACAAGAGGTTGTTCTATTGAAGTCTAGTACAGAAGATTATTGTTTCTTGCAAAATAATAAATTGGAATAATATGACTGAAGAGAAAATGTGTATATCATATTCTCCATCTGATCAATCAATATGCAAGTAAGGAGAAATAAAATAATAAGTACAGTTAACCAGAAGATACATGATACCAATAGAAACATATAAATTAAAGGGGAAGAAGAAAGAGTATATTTTAAAAAAGAGCCATTCTAAAAACCTGGAGGAAAACAAAGAGTCAGCTCTAATATCTGAAACAGTTTCCCTGCCTCCTATCATCAAAACAAAAACAAAACAACTTTTTATCATTGCCACTCCAATTTAAAGCATTGTCACTTTTTATCTGCATTAACTAAAGATTTTAAGGGAATCATTTAAGAAAAAGTTTATTTAAAAGTATAGTTTTGAATGCTGACTTAGAGGTAGGAGATTCTGCAAAGTCTGGGAGAACTTTTATATCAAAATTCTATATATTACTCAGGAGTAAATATTGAGTTCACTACAAAGTTCTCCCAAATGAGCATCTAGCGGACTGTAGAAGCTAATTGCTTCAAATAAAACTTTCCACCTCTTTGTCTATTTTCCTTGTGTGTGTGTGTTTATTTTTGCCTTTTCATTTTTGGAGGCTCTCTTTCTCTCCCTCCCTCCTTCTCACTTTCACTCTTTTCCAGCAAGAGGATCAACTGTAAAGCTTTCTTGGGGTTGTCATAGAAACAGTCAGTAGCACCCTGGCAAACTACTTCCTTAGTGAATGAATAGCACATAAATTTCCACTCTCCACAGGGCTAGCGAGATCTACAACATATTAGCCTGTGGCTTGCTCCTGCCGTTTTTTTTCCCCCCAGAGTGCAGAAATGAGAAACCTTTTTTTTCTTTTTTTGCTAAAAATGAATCTGTGTGATTTTATGTCCATCTTGGCTGGGTTCCAGATGGAGTACAAAATTTAAGGTGGATACATCTTCCCATAATTACAAAGAATTATGATATGCAGTATTTTGCAATATACATCATAGGAGCAAAATTATATAAATACACAAACATACAATAGAGACTAAAATGAAAAATTGACTAGAAGCAAACAACAACTTCCAGCATGGATTGGAACAATTAAACCAATAAGACAGAATAGTCTCCCAATATGCATTCTTTTTTTTAAAAAAATGTTCTGTCTATTGCACGACGCTCGCATGAACCAACCTAGCTTCTCAGTAATTGCCAACTCACCTCTTTTAAAGAAATCATCAAATATCTCCTACTCATGTCTCTCCAATATTAACAGAATTCATTTCCACAACTATAGGAAATATTTATTAATGTACATCTCACATCTTTGGCATATTATACAACAAAATCAATTGATATACTTATATCAGTTTGCTTTGCTTCTTCATTCTTCTGAGCTAACACTTAGAGCCTGCTTGAAAAGTTTTTCTCTCTGACCTGATTTAGCACAAACAAGGGAAAACTGCAGTAGACTCCACGTCCTAACGAACTTGAGTTAATTAATGCTGTGAAAGAAAGAGGTTCTCTCTCAGCCTCTTGAATCATGGTTCACTACCCCTTTCAATTTTCTATCCCCCCCCCCACGCAAAAAAGTGAGAGAGGAATTGCATTCAAGTATTTTTTCCCTGTCTGAGTAGGGAAAATAAACAATGCACAAAAGGAAACAGAACAGTACTGCATAAATCTATGCAAGAACCTGCTATAAAAATACTAAGAACAGTTATCTCAATATTTCACCTTACAGACACGAGGAGAAGGATAAGTAGGCAAAGATAAATGATAAATAAGATAAATAAGCGGTTCCATGATTTAACATTAAACCAAGCAAGTGGACTTAATGGAAGAAATTGAAGGAGTCAGGAAAATCTATTTGTCCTTCCTTTTTTCATTTTTATAATTTAACAATAGGGACAAAACAATTAGACTCTTAATTTCCAGGTAATTAATCCAGTCCTGACTTCTGTACGTAACCATATTTCCATTCAATACCTGGATTAAGAATGCAAAATTGAGAGTCTCTTTGATTACAAATTTACTGAATAAAATTGTTCAACTTTTGCCATGAGAGCTAGACTGCTCAACAAAAGTATATTTTATAAAAATTAATTTACAGTATATTCATACTGACCCTATAAATCCACAATGCCTACAACACAATTAAGAATATGATCTAAATACTAGCTCTCCAGCACATGAGTATTCCAAACTAATCCTAAAGTTTAAAACATTTGATAATGCCAGTACACTAGGTTTGGTATTGGTGAAAATCCTAAATGTTTATGCTTAGTAAGCTACCCAGAAGTTTACATAAAATTGTAGAAACACTAGCAATTAATTATTAGAGTGATATAAAATTCTACAGAATTGAGTCTAAGCCCAGATACGTATATTGAAAGAGTACTGGGCATGCAGCAACAAAGAACAAAAAATATGGTAGTACCAGCAAGCAAAGGCAAATATCGTTACTTTTGCTTAGTTTTATCTTTTTACTCCTTAAGTTTATGAAAGGAAGTGTTCTCATTATTGCCCATTACCCTCCCCCAATCCCATTTATTATTTATTCAAGTACAACTTATTCATTTGTACTTTATTCAAATACAATTTATTCAAGTACAATTCATTCATTGAAAGGGGACAGCTCCCTTCGGTGCCTAAAACAGGTCAGTGTGTAAATTTGTGGTATGTGAAATTATAGAGTTTGTTTCCTTTGTTTTGTTTTTGTGGCAGAGTTTGACTTGAACAGAGCCATTTTTCCAAAGACCACAACCAAAAATTGCAAATGAAATTAAATGAACAGACAGAGCTCTTCATCTACTGTTGTACAAATGAACACTCGTATAAGGCTTCCCGTATTCTTGATGCCAATTTCATTAGAAGCTCTGGAACATTTATGGCAACTGCTTTTTCAGTCAGATAGGAGATTGAGATGAGACAAGCACATCAGAGAAAAAAGTACGGTTGTCTTACTAAGAAGCTATAGCTGGGATGGGAAGCTACTAACCCATATGTGAATGTGACTTGCAAGTTATTGCGAGGAATATAATACATTTTAAAAAGCAAAATAATTCCATCCTAATAAGAGTAGACACTTCTAAGGCTGTATTGTATTTATTTTTTTCACCACAAAAATTAAGATTTATATTAGAAAGTGTGCTTTAAAAAATGCACGATTACACAGATTTACCAAAAAAAAGAACAATATATACAATCATTTAATACACATTTGAAATTATTTTTAATAAAAAATAAATGTAATTTTAATTATCAATAAATAATACTTTACAAACTGCCTACAAATAATTGTTCACCAGAAATAACAGGAGCAATTTTCCTTTCAATGTTGTTTGTACCATGATCTCTGAGTAAGCATTTATTTAATATTTCAACTTGATATCTGTAATCAATGCATAAATATAATCTAAAATAATATTCAGATATGGTAAAATAAACATGGTTGCAGTTTTGACCAAATGATTTTGATAGTTTGTAAACTCAAATCTACAACTCCTGAATATCTAAAATACAGTATATTTAAACATAGAGATGGAGAAAAAAAGTACAATTAAGAATAGCTTCCCACAAATATTCCTCACATCCTTATGCCCCATGATAATTTCTGATGCACAGGCTCAACACACCATTCAACCTTTGGACTCTCAGCAAGCAGTTCCCAAATGGCCTTCAAAAAAGAGACCATTTCAACTTGTATCCTTCTGGAGCTACTTTCAAGGCAAACAGACCTTTAAGTGGCCACTGAGAAGCTGAAGAAAGAGTTGTCCCAGTTGGATACATTCAGGCTGCTGACAGAGGAAGAAACAGAGCATGGAAACACCTGTTCATCCGAAATTCCTACTTCTGACTGCAAGCCATCTTTCTAGACCAACACAATTCATTGACAGTATTCAAGTGTAAAGCTAATTGGACTTATCCAACTGAAAGTGACCACAACTCCTCACCACCAGTCTATCCAATGGATATTCTGTCTCAGATTGAGAACTGTGGTCTAAAACATGTGGAGAACATGACACCAGGATTGATAAACTATGGTTCATTGTCACATGAATGTATTTCAGAATCACTGGTTCCCCTTTCCATTTTGTGCTCTGGCACTGCTGTAAGGACAGAATGCCTATTTCTCTATTTATAATTAATCATAGATTACAATTGTAACTGAACCTAAATAAACTGTGGTTCATTGGCTACAATTTATTGAAATGAATTCTTCAAACACTTCATAGTATGATCCATAAAAATAGTTTGGTTTAATAAACTATTGTTAAGATTAACCACAGTTTAGGACTTGACCAGAAAGCTAAATTGAAGTTAATTGAAATTAGAAACAAATGTTTTCAATCTACTTTTTGCAGATGTTCTGGAGAAAAACACAAGATTTTAGAAGCCTGAAGTAGGTTTACATACATTAAGCATGAACTTCATAATTTTTAGGGGATATTTTTCATTTTTAAGTGAAACACTAACTAGTATCTACATAAATACATTAATAACTTCTTTAAAAGTTTGTTTTAGACTGAAATTGACCAAAGAGTCAAGGCTTGATATTTACATGTTTAAACTTTTTAAAAAGATTGTTAATGCATTTATGTAAAATTTATTCTTTCACATAGAATACTATGAAGATATATCTTATAATCTTTTTTTAAAGGTAAAAATGCTCCAGATAGCAGACAAGTCATAATCACTGTCCAGTTGGCATCTGTAATAATTACGTCAAACGTTCATACATATAAATATGGGTTGGTTTCAGCATTTTAAGATTACAACTAGAGAAACCAATATAAGCTGACAAATCATTATGCATGCACTCACAACAGTTTTACAATCCCACCTGCAAACCTCTGAAATACTCCCATCTGCATATAGACTTTGTATACAAATGGTAACTGATAGAAATGCCATATCTATTTCTTATTCCAATTACTGATTACATTAACAGAGGAATGGAAAGGGAGGCGAGACATCAGGCACCCACTATTGAAACATTTTGCAACAGCTTGGTATCAGAAAATGTTTTAATGATATAACATGTTTCTAAAGGCATCTTGGCAACCAAACTCCACAACAAATAGAAAAGACAAAAAATATAATAAAATATGAAATGTCTCAAAATTAATCTCATGACGACAATAGTATAATGTATGCTGGGAAGGGAACTGAAACACTGTGCATAATGAATATGCATAATGAATACTTTTTTATTAAGCACCTGATGTGGCTTGTAATCTAGAAAGGCCAGATAGAGCTAGAGATAAAATTTGTCTTGAAGACTCTGCACTGATTTGTTGGGACAATAAAAATTTCTCCACTGACATTTCTAGATATTTTTGCAAGAAAAAGAGAAAGATAATCTTACCAACAGATTTAAATACGTTTTTGTCTTGTAAGAATGCTCTCAGAAACCCAAGTGCTATGTCGTTATATAATACCATATATATGAATTACCACTCTTCTGACAATCCTATTCTGCCTCAGTACCAAAACTGAGCTTTCTTGAACCGAAAAACTCAGATTGGTGAAATATATTGAAGCTAGAATTTAAAGATCTCTCCCAGAATTGTGGGCCTGACTCCTCACATCCCCTTATAACTCTGAATTTCCCCTCCATAAATTTCAGATCAATTGGTAGAGATTCCCATTATCTTCCTCAGATTGTCCCAGTGGTTTATTTTATTTGCCTTCAAAAGGAATCATCAGTGCCATCCTGGACACCAAGGAACCTCTAAGAGCAGTCCCCATTGAACTGAAAAATCTAAATCATTTTAATCACAGGAATCAGCAATAATAATAATAATGAGAACTAAATTATCAATGACTCTAGGTGACTCACAGCAATCCAAGAAATTTAATAAAAGCAATAGAATGTTAAATAATAAAAATGGCAAGTATGATGAAGTAAGAGGGCTTGCTCTCCTGCATTGAAGGCCTAGGTGAAGAGTGAACCAACTCTTAATGGTTCTTCTAAACAACATCAGAGTGAAATGATCCAGATGTTGGGAGGAACCTCAAGCTTATTTACATATCAAAACTATATCCCACCTATCACTGAAAGATATCAATACTCTATTCTTCATGAGATCACAAATATACAGAAACGTTACCTCAACAAAAAGGTCCATGTTAAGGCAAATTATAATATTTTGCAAATTTTAACAAATTTATATAGTAAAATTCATTTTCCAGGCACTAAAGATGCCATAGGAAAGCTTATGGTACAATAGTTGAACAATAAACCTAACTATTTAAAAATAGTCTGCAATGTTGTACCCTCTGGGGCTAATAAGAGCCAGGCAATTGTCTTCTAAAAGGCAAATACAATGCAAATTTGCATTCAAGCAGGTATTTGGCTTTTAAATTGACTTTGCTGGGTGTCGGTGTGTATATGGAATTCTTTGATGTTATTTGTATTTTTTTACTTATGTATTTTTACTTGATTTTACTTGCATCTTAATAACTTTGTGTGCTCTGTGTTTTTGTCTTGATGTTCATTATTGTTAGTTGCCATGAAAATCATCCTCTCTGGTAAGACAGATTATCAATTAAAGTAGCATCCCAACCAATACTGTAATACCTATTCCAAAATAATGTCTAGATATAAGGTAGCCTTGTGGCTGGATGAAGAAATCTGCAAAGGCAAAACAGCCGATCTGCTGATCACATTTTAACAATAAGGAACTGGAACTTGATTAATCTCCTAGTTTTCCATAGTGGAAGAAAGCAGCTCTAGAAATCAAAATGTTCTTTCTAAAGGCAGCAAGTAAATTTTCTCAAACTGACACAATTAAATAAGAATTTGAGGAATTAAAACAATTCTTCTACAAGGAGGCCAAATGCAGTCCAGCAGCCACAGTAGGTTAGAATGCACAAGATCCTTAACCGCTCTCTTGCAAGTCTAAACACACTGAAAAAGCAAGCAACATTTAATTTCAAGCTGCTAGGATGAAGCCGTTTCTCTGCTCAACTTAGACAATCGGAAATTGTACAGGCTTGCCTTGAACCTCCTATCTCTTGTAGCGAGGTAGAAAGTGGGCTTAGAGAACATGCCTGTATCTCCTGAAAAGTGTCTGTTATCAAACTGGTGTTAGCTCTAGTAACATTAGCTTTTAAACTTTATTGAGTATTTCAAAATGTGTTGCCATTGTTTTTCTTGTGTGCCTGGTGTTGGGTTGATTTTTTTTTTTTTGACTTCTCTAATTAAACTTCTCCTTAAGAATATTCTGTTTTGCCTCAGGTATTCAATAATTGTGTGGCATAATTGTGACTCATATAAGAATTCTGCTGCTTGGTTCTGCACTGCCAATATATAAAATAAAAAAGAGACTCATCACCAATTGTTAATCCTACAAATAAATTCACCGGGTACCATTTACTCACTAAAATCTAAATGCATCGTAAATTTTTAGCAGTTATTTCGAACTTAAATGCAGTTGTGAACATTTGCTATATTTGCAGTACATAACCAGCTATTATTATACAGATGATGGCCCTAAGCATGCAAGCAAAGCCCCACCCTTTTTATAATGTTGCATACAATGCACATAAAAGGGTTTTGGTCATATGGTTGAAACCAACATCTTGATTTTTTTTTTTTGACACTTCCACTGTAGACAATTGTTGCACATAAAATTATATTTCAATCCTGAAGCTAATTTGCCCTGGCCTACCAATAACGTGGCTGCTTTTGTGCATTTAACAGAAGTAATATATATGGAAGTAAGATCAAGGTGTATTTATTTTGTAAAAGAAACCATGATTTTTTTTATTTTATTGTGTTTTACTAATCTAGATCAAGGCTTTTCAACCTTTTCATCCATTGCACCACTTTTAGGATATGGCAATATCCGAGTACCACCAGTCGCCTAGCAAGGTGTCAAAAACTTGATGACCCCCCCCCAAAAAAGGAAAAAGTGATAAAGTACAGGTAGTCCTCGACTTACAACAGTTCACTTAGTAACTGTTCGAAGTTACAATGGCACTGAAAAAAGTGACCCCCAAGCCACAACCAAGCAAGACACCTGCCTGTCCTCCCAGCGGCGCTCTTCCTCCTGTCCGAGGTTTTCATTGTTGTGAGCATTTCTGTTGAGGATTGGCAGCGGGGGTGGGGTGGGGGTGTTTGGTTTTTATTCCCCCATCTGCTGGGTGGTTGCAGCAGGTTTTGGTCACTTCACATGACCCTGGGACACTGTGACCGTCATAAATATGAATCAGTTGCCAAGCATCTGAATGTAAATCACAAGACCCTGGAGATGCTGCAACATTCCAGCTGATTGGTGCTTCTTCAGGGCTCAGCAGAAGCACCAGGATCAGCGCCGAGCTCCAGCTGGAGTCTGGCACTGATCCTGGTGCTTCCACTGAGCCCTGACAGCCCCGAAGACGCGCCGATCAGCTGGAAAGCGGCACTGATCCTGGCGCTTCCGCTGAGTACTGACAGCCCTGCAGCTCCAGCCATCTCTCGCTCAGGCTTGTGCGGTGCTGCCACCAGTTCAGCGCATTCCCCTCCCCCGCTACCACTTTTCTAGGATGGTCGCGTACCATTGCCAGGTGCCAATGTACCACAGGTGGTACCTGTACCACTGGTTGAAAAGCCCTGTTCTATATGATTCTCTGGACAGTCTGGTTGTTGGCACTGCTAACTTTTTAACAGCAACTTAATCTGCAGCAAGAACTATTTCTTAGAAATGACAGTCTAAAATATCACATGTGATTTCATAAACCGGTTTTAGCTGTGCACTCCTGCTTTCCTTTTACTCATTCACCAATATTTTCAGTGTGGCAATTTGGCCTGTTCCATTTATCTAAACTGGTTGCACGTAGGTATTTTAGCAAATTTATGTATATATGTATGTATGCATGTATGCATGTATATATGTATTTAGCGTATGGCATATCATACATGGACTAGCAGTGTATATAACATTTCATCTAGATCAGGGCTTTTCAACCAGTGGTACGGGTACTCGGATGTTGCCATATCCTAAAAGTGATACAATGGGTGAAAAGGTTGAAAAGCCCTGCACTACAGCGTTAACAAAGAAAACCTTTTGCATTTCTGAGTATAATGGTCTGAAGCAGAATAAGATTCAAATCCCACCCTCTCTCTTGCTTTGGATTCTGATTCTATACTAAAAGAGGCTTCGTGAAGCAAACAGCGTGCATTATACTACTGTGCTATGGAAATCAAGGGTGAGCCCAATTTTAAGGTGTGCAGAACAGGAAAACTAAAGCAATTAAAAGAAGTTGAAAGAGGCAAATCTGCTTAACTAGCCAGTATAAGTATTCTAGTACTGATGTCTTCCTTCATCCAAACATGTTTGAATGCTTCCGCGGGAAAGCCAGAAGAGAAGGAGAGGAAAACAGTGGGGTTTCTCCCTGATACTCAGATATTTACAGTAGGAATCTCTCTCCTAGGAGATGATTTGTCAGTTGCTTACATTGCCTGAGCATGGGCAAGTTTATTCCTCCTACATGCCTCACACTTAAGGAGATAAATCCTACTTCCTGTCATTAAGACTTCAGAAGTATATTATTATCTCCTGAATGCAAGGGATAAGCTTTCCCCAAAATGCTGAGATTACTCCTAGTTCATACTGAAACCAGGCAACATTTGAAGAGCTCTCAACTCAAAGTATCCTACTGTTTTCCTCTGAATGCCTATTTTCCTGCTTGCCAAAGTTCTCTTTAAAAGGGACCTCTTAGCTATTAAAAAAAAATCAAAACTGTTTAAGAGATCCACACATTTGCTAGTGGCAAAGCTTCTTGGATACATTTAAACACTGCCTAAGTGGCAGCAACTGCAACAACAGAATTAATTATTCTTGTTGAATTTAATCTTCATATCCTTTTGCTTTAAGGCACAGTTCAGCTTCTGGAACCAAGACCTGCAGGTTTCTGCCTGAAAAGTATTTCCCATTTTTGTTTTTCTTGTTTCCTTACGGCCAAATATCAAAGTATGAAATCTATAGAACACTTAAAAGTAAGATGCTAGAATGTATTTATCTTCATTTTTAAATTTTCTTTTTTATTACCCCGCATGAGGAACATTTTAAGCAAAAAATAAAAAAGAGGGAATCCTACTAACACATTCCAGATTCCTAGGTGATGAGAGAAAGGAAATACGTATGTGTTTCCAAATTCTTTCAAGAAAGTTTCACAATAAAAAATGCAGATACATTTAATAGGTCAAGTTTCTATGTCTGCATTAGATAACAATAACAATATATTTAAAAAGAGGAAATACTTCTGAAGTGAATTTATATGCCAATAATCAGACCATCATACTGATTAAAATTTTTTTTAAATACAGCCTTTAGTTAATGCTTCTGTGATGCAGTTCTCAATTTCTTGGCAATATATTTGATGGACAAACTATTCAGAGATGAATAGCCAAAGACAGTTAAATTATTTTAGAGATATCGTGAACTTTGTTATTCTGATGATTAAAATAGCAAATACATATAATTGTATTATTTATTTTTCCTAGTTGTTGAAAATGTAAGTACGGTAACTGAGTTTTTTAAAATGGTAATATCTTATGGGATTTGAAAGAATATAACATTTTAATGGATTGTTAATATTTATTTCAGATGTCACACTTGCATATACCACCATGTCTGAACTGAATAGTCTTCCTTCATTTCTTTAAATATTTATTTGCTTTGCAAACAAACACCAGAGCTTCTTGCCACTATTGATGTTCAATGAATGCATTGAAGGTCAAGACACTGAAATTTAAATTGATTCAAACAATGTAATTATGCAATTAGGTAACTTAACATTTTTAAAGCTGGGGAATTTCATTTTCATATCTCTTAAAAGCAAAGATGTCCAGAAGGTGGCAAGTGACAAAATGTGATCCATGAACCATGTTGCAAAACTTATATAGTAAGGTTTCCCTCTCAATTTCTCACATCATCGGTTTGACATGATCTTGGTGTGCTGCAAGTACCTAGATTTGAAAATATCTTCTTGAAGTTTGAATTATATACTATGTGTTTAGTGGAATTTGCTGCTAAGTAATAGGATCATAGCTTTCACTGCCTGATTTCATGATTCTCATCTTGTGACATACTGGGCTTAGATTCTAACCTGCTGTTTTGAACAAGTATGATATCTTTCAATTTTCCTTTTTGTTCACAACCCCAGTAACTGTTAGTTACTGGCAGACATGTCTTACTTACCTATCTCAGACTTATTTACATTTTATTTCTAATTTCCAACTAACATCATGCAGGCTGGACAGGAACAGCCAAAGGCTGGATGTGGTCCAGGGGTCTTAAAATGCTGAGATCTGATATAGAGGGCTAGATTACCATTCCTTAGGTAAGTTTCATCTTTTAGCAAAGTACCTTTTGGAATGGAATGGAGTGGAGTGGAGTGGAGTGGAGTGGAGTGGAATAGAATAGAATAGAATAGAATAGAATAGAATAGAATAGAATAGAATAGAATAGAATAGAATAGAATTCTTTATTGGCCAAGTGTGATTGGACACGCAAAGAATTTATCTCCAGTGTATAAGCTCACAATGTTCATATAAACAGCAAGTAATAGGTCATAGATCATAAATCATAGTTTTAATTATTAATTATAAGTTACAAACAACAATTGATAAATCATGAAATGATTATTTATATTCTGTCTATGGCATGTGCAACTTAAGGTGGTGTGCATAATCCTTCCCCTCCCTATTTTCCCCACAATAACTACCATTTGATGTGGTTTGGCCTGAAAGAGAATGCCTGGCATCAAGGACAACAACCCAGAATTTTGTAATTTCTATCTATCCATCCCTTAGTCACCATACCCAATTTCTTCATCAGAATCTTCCTATTTTCTCATTTTACTTTCTTCCATAAAAAGTAGTACTAACAGATATGCTATGATATAAAAAACTAAGAGTTGGATTATATTCATCTTTTCAAATGTATTTCTCTGCATTCAGTGAAAAATTAAAGTTTCTTCTTAAACCACTTCCCATTACAGAAGTAAACTAGGTCTCCAAACCTTAATTAACTCAGTACTTCTGATTCAAGAAACTGAATGTGAAGAGATGGCTGCCAAAGTTGTGCCCTCAGAAATTTCCAATTTTACAGTTTCTCTCATCTTTATAGCACCATAGTGGGGAAAATCAATATAAATGAGAATTTTGTCTTTAATTGTCAGACTTCCCTCTTTGCTGTATAAACTAGAAAAAGATAATCCATGGTACAAGAATTTAAAAGCTCCAACTACTAATGAGAAGTAAGGTTAAGATAGCAGTATAAGAATTGCAATAAGTACCCCATTTTCAAATGAGGAACATATGTGAATATATAAGTAGGAAATTTGTGATGGCAAAACAGGTACTCCGTGTTTAGCTATTGTAATTAGGACGAATGACTCAGCCATAAAATTAAGCAGTTGCTAAGTGAATGATCCTCAGCTTTCCTTTGCTTTACAGACCTGCAAAGATCATAAATGAGGGGACTTGTAAATTTGCCTTTTCCTCACGATTGTAACTGTGAATGGTTGCTAAATGAGGCAGCTAAAAGAGGACTACCCGTATGCAGATGGGAAGAGGCTTGCCTCTTTTGTAAAAAAAAAAAGGTGTTCTGCATCTGTTTATGGTTTGGTAACTACTTTGGGGGGGGGTAATAATTATTAAAAATAACTCTCATATCGATACAGATTTTCATAGAGGATTTATTAACTCAAAGTAGTCCTCAAGAATAATTTCAACCAGGCTGATAAAAAGAAGTACTCTTCTACCTACCTTGTGAATTTTATCTCCCCCTTCTCAACCTCTGTGCAGAAAAGGTCAATATTATGACCTGTTTAATTGGGTAGAGAGACACAGTTGGTGAACTACAAAAATAATACTGAAGAGCTGCACTTTTGTGTTCCTAGTATAGCGAAGTAGACTGATAGGTATGGGAAACACATAAAGCACTTGTGAACAGTCAATTTAAATCAAGTTCACAGTCAATTTAAAAGAGGAACTCCAAGCTTTTCTGGTTACAGTACTTTCCTACAGATTATCTTAATGTACGTACATTATCAAAACTAATATAACCCCAAGTAAAGGCTCTTGTTTACTGAAGCACCCATACTCATCCTAATTAATATGGAGCAAATTTCTCCCTGAAATAGTGGATAATTGTTATTCAAAATCATATCCATTTTGGGGAATTAACTCTGGTGAGGAATCATTAATCTATTAGGCTTTTAGCTTCTGGTAACAGACAAAATTGAGAAGGTGATAAGATGGATGGTGCAGAGTTACAATCGTGGCAATGTGTCAACATATGTAAGCAAGCGGGAGGGAGGGGGAACTTTAATAAGGAGGGAATGGGGGCAGGACTGGACAATGGCCAGGCAGAGAGAGAGAGAATGCAAGTATTGGATCTTTACCAATAGCAACACAATCTTATGCTGTGCTTTAAAATGATAGTACTGTAGAAAAAACATCCAGAAACAGAATGCCAATCCAAACAGTAATAAAGCAAAGGCTGTATCTCATCCTTTCATGAATATCAACAGAATGATATTCTGATTTTTTGATACATGAAATGGTTGGTCCAATTGCAACCATAAGTTTCCCTTTTTCACATCATTATTGTACTATGTTCTCTATATATTACAGTTGAAAGTCTGTTCAATAGCCATTTATGGATGATCAGATTTCGGTGGAAAGCTGAACACCATCCGGCTTATTCAGAGTGAATAAGAATTAATTGTACAACACTAATAAACGATGAAATGCATTGCACAATTATGTCTTCAAGTGACCACAGGTGGAGCTATTGTGCCATTTTCAATAGAGGTTTTTTCATAATAGAATAGTTCAATTCTTACATAAAATAAGAAAGTGCCTAAACATTCACAAGGTAAATGATTAATCCACCCCTGAGTGTGGATGTTAATGCAGGAATAGCATGGTTAATGAGCTTAAAACAGAGATGGGATCACGTCTAAGTCCGTTCCCTCCTATTACATCAGCTTTCCCTTCATCATTTCTCTCCAATGCTACATTTATAAATATTTTGTTAACTTTTTTGGGGGGGGTTGTTTTTTGGAAAAGAATTACAGATGAGCTGGGTCTGGATGGATTCCAAACCACCTGGAATTAATTTCAGATCAGTTTGTTAAAACAATTACACTTAGAAAGGTACATGAATGAATGAATAAATGAATGGATGATGTGTATATTACAGGTCCTCAACTTACAGCTGCAGTGGGGCCAGAATGTCTATCGCTAAGCAATGTGGTCATTGAGTTGTGCCTGATTTTATGACATTTTTTGCTGCAGAGCTTAAGCTAATCTCCACAGTTGTGAAATGATTAAACTAATCTCCACAGTTGTGAAGTGAATCACGTGATTGTTAAAATAATCTGGCTTCCCCCATTGACTTTGCTTGTCAGAAACTGCTGGAAAGAGAGCAAAGGGTGATCATGTGACCCCAGGATTCCATAACCATTGTAATTACATGCCAGATGTCAAGTACACAAATTCTGATGACATGATGCTGTGATGGTCGTAAGTGTGAGGACTGGCCGTAAGTCACTTTTTCAGCACTGTTATAACTTTAAACAGTCATTAAACAAATGGTCATAAGTTGAGGACTATCAGTATATCAAATATCTAAATAAATACACCACAGATATACTTACAAAAGCAGAACTATGGGTATACCTACCAATCCTATTCCTAGCAAAATTAATATATAGCACCTACAGTATTCATATTATTGTAGGAATAGAAATGAGGGATATAAAGGATTGCAAACTTTGAAGGTGAGAACAAAGTTTACTAAACAAAAATTTATTACCCAGATAAAAGCTGCAAAGGACCAGTAATCTTGACTAGGAACAATTTTGTATCTATACTAAACAAACAAATATGTTTCTTTCTTCTTCTTCTTCTTTTTTTGCCTTAAAAAGGATAGTATAGATGTAAATTATGGAAAGAAAAAAAATTCCAGCATCTGGCCTATCAGCAAAGAAAAGCAGAAAATAGAATAGAACAGAACAGAACAGAACAGAGCTGGAAGGGACCTTGGAGGTCTTCTAGTCCAGCCCCCTGACCAAGTAGGAGGACCTATACCATCTCAGTCAGATGATTGTCCAGTCTCTTTTTAAAAACTTCCAGGGATCGAGCACCCACGATTTCTGGGGATAAGCTGTTCCACTGTTTGATTGTCCTCACTGTCAGGAAGTTTCTCCTTAATTCCAGATTGCTTCTGTCCTTGATCAGCTTCCAACCATTGTTTCTAGTTCTTTCCTCTGGTGCTCTGGTGAACAACCTTACCCCCTCTTTGTGGCAGCCTCTCAGATACTGGAATACTGCTATCATGTCTTCCCTATTTCTTCTTTTCTTTAGACTGGCCAAACCCAAGTTCCGCAGCCGTTCTTTGTACGTTTTGGTCTCCAGGCCTTTGATCATCTTAGTTGCTCTTCTCTGAATTTTTTCCAGACTCTCAACATCTTTTTTGTGATATGGTGACCAAAACTGGCTGCAGTATTATAGGTGTGGTCTTACTAGGGCTTTATAAAGTGGTACTAATACTTCATGTGATCTTGATTCTATGCCTCTGTTTGTATAACCCAAGATTGTATTAGCTTTTTTGGTTGCTGCTGCACACTGCTGGCTCATAGTTAAGTGATCGTCCACCAGGACTCCAAGGTCCCTCTCTCAGTTACTGCCTCCAAGCCAGGTCTTGCCCAATCTGTATTTGTTCCTTTGGTTTTTCCTGCCTAAGTGTAGGACTTTGCTTTTCTCCACATTGAAGCTCATTTTATTGGACAGGGTTCATTGTTTGAGTTTGTCAAGATCTTTTTGGATCCTGAGTTTGTCTTCTAGGGTGTTGGCTACTCCTGACAGTTTGGTGTCATCTGCGAATTTGATGAGTTCCCCTTCAATTCCCTCATCTAAATAGTTTATGAAGATATTGAAGAGTACTGGGCCTAAGACGGAACCTTGTGGTACCCCACTGCTTACTTCTCTCCATGTGGATGTAGTGCCATTGAGGACTACTCGTTGAGTACTGTTTGTCAACCAGCTACAGATCCATCTGGTGATGATGTTGTCTATTCCACCTTTTTCTAGCTTACCAAGGAGTAGGTTGTGGTCTACTTTGTCAAATGCCTTACTGAAATCTAAGTATACTACGTCCACTGCGTTTCGCTGGTCTACTAGTTTAGTCACTTTATCAAAAAATGTTATGTGGTCTCTATCCCCACTGACTCCAATGCAACTGCTATGTGAGAACCAAAGCCCTGTTATCCTTAGGCAAACACAAATCAATCAGAGAACATAGGAAGCTACAGCATTTGAACATGAGAGTTGAAATGCTACTCAACCATCACATTTTAGGTTCTTTTGGTTTACACTGCTTATATTTACATTTGCTTTACTGTGTCTGGTTTTTCTCCACTCTCCTATCGAATAAATGTTCTGTATGCTGAGCCTCCAATACAAGGCAGGATACGTGGACTGACCTTCATCTGCTCCCTTTCTATACTTGCCATCTTTTTATTATTTTACAAATCTTTTTTAATTGCCAGCTTATTACAAAACTGCACAGCGCTTGGAATACACAGTCCACAAAAGCAGGAAATGGAAGAAATGCTAATCAGAAAAGAAAGAGCAGGAGAGCACAACTGGCTCCAAATTGCAGGGTTTTCATCCCCACATAATCTTGCTGGGCAGCCAGCTGAAACAGGGACATTTGTCTGTCTTCAATTCTCAATGTGGTAATGCCATACCAGCACCAATTCCCAGCTGTCTTTCACAGCAGACAACACAGAATCAGAATTAATACCTGTAAACCCAGGGTAGACAAAGCAGAAAAAGACATAGAACAGCAGACTCCAGTAGGCCAGACCTGCTCCCCCAGTTACGATCCCTGCCTTCTCCTTTGTGCTCACATAACACATAACACAGCTAAAGCACACACACAAAATAGATCTCATTCAGGAGATGAACAAGCTACACTGTATGATAAAGATGTCCTTTCAGTGATAAACCTCCAAACAATCAGGAAATGTTTAGTGTGACTCAATCAAATAACAGGACTAGCCTGAGACAAATAGTCGTAGAATGAGTAGAGGCAGAAAGTTTATCTTTTGTGCAGCATGCATGCACTGTACTCTAGTGTAAAAATAAAATCCAAATAATTGCATTATTTATGGGAAGTTTTCCTTCTTAGATGTTAGCCCAACCTGGTTTCTAATAAGTCAGTGGGATGAAATCTATGGGAGCTTTTTACCAATATCTAGTCTCCCAGTATTACGTATGTATGTGTGTATGTCTATATGTAAATAAAAAACAGGATTGCCAATTATTTGGATGACCTGCTTTGGAATATGGGAAGCAGGAGTGCAGCATCCTTTTATAGCAGCTGCCTCTTTTATTCAGACTTAAACAGAGGCCTAAAAAGGGCACCATTGCTTTTAGGAGTCCTCTTGTTTGTGCAGCTGCAAGCTTAACACGATTCCTTAAAGGAAGGGTATCGGCTTACAGGCTCATGTGGAAGCTTGAAAAAAGAAGCAACTGCTTTAAAAAGATTCTGCAGCTGGATTCTGAACATCTTTAGAAATATTTTGAAAATATTTTAATTGTTTTGAAAATATGCACAGGCTGAATATTTATTAGCTACCTTTCATTACAGTCATAATCCCAAAAATGGGATTTAGTATATTTTATTGAAAACAGAAAAATAGTCATGATTTTTTCACATGCAATGCTCTCTTACTTATACAGTTTTGTTTTGCTTATACAATTTGTTTTGCTTATTTTTGTAAAAATCTTATAGAAAAAAATCTTAAGAACATGGAATGACAGAACATATTGTAAAATAACTATTGGGGACTTATGTTGAGTATTTATAGGTCATTTTTTACTTTACTTGATGTGAAAGTTACTAATTTCATTGCCAACATCACAATTTGGTATCTGCCACAATTATTTCAACAGTACCTGACAGCTTTATAATTAATGAACATTTTCAAATATAGAGAGAGCAAACATGGTTGCTGAAATGATACATCCAAATAATATTGATGCTTTACAAATGGTCAACATAGCAATGTCATGGGTAACATTGTATACTAAACATTAAGTCTCTTTAGCCATATAACCAAAAGTATAAATATTTAGACATTTGTAATCAGGATTAGAAAGAAAAATCTAATAAAGATACCTTGATAAAACATGTAACAATATTTGAAATATTAGCTACACTAAAGTCAATGCCTATAAAGATGATGCTAATTCCTAAAAAACTAAAAACATTTAGAAACATTAAAAAAACATTTTCAGAATTGTCAATAATATTTGCTACATTTGCTTGGATTTCTGTCTTTTTGTCTGTGGGCTGAGTTTTGATTTTGGGGGGAGGTTTTTTTTGTCAATTTAAGATATAAATAGATTAAAGCAGGGGTGTCAAACTCACAACATCACGTGACATGTCGTGTCGTATCGTGACCTTTTTGCCATTGCTGGCAATGGGGTGGGTATGGTTTTGCCGTGACGCATCTGGCCTGCGGGCCGGCAGCTTGACACTCCTGGACTAAAGCATCTGTTAATTTCTAAATAGGTGATGCTGTCTGAACCTCTCCCTGAACTATCCCAGCTAACACAGAGTATATTAACTGGGAGTGAAGAGGAATGGCTCCTATTATAATAATCTTAAGTAATAGTGGTTGTAGTAACAACATTTAATTAAAAAATAACAATTAATAAAACTAAGTAAGATAAACCCCTACTGAGCCTAAAATGAGTGAAATGATATCCAACTAACACTTAATCAACATTGTGGTTACTGGTGGGGCCAAGTACTCGGCAGGAGCTATCATACAAGTGGAAAGGGATTAATATTTCAGATGTTCCTCATCACCTTTTTTTCCCTTATCAGTGTTGTCTTCTTCTTTTGGGTCTATGAATTTCAATAAACACTCTCCTTTGGAGTGGCATTCTAATGGAGTACGTTTCATTCCAGACTGCTATGTAATTCTAGTCAAGGGTAAATAGAAACACATACACACAAAAAAGCCCTTTGTGCCAGGATGAAATTTGAAATTTCATCTTGCTTTAAACCAGTGCATCTTGTGATGGAGCCACAGAAGCAGCATTGATATTTTTTACTGCCTACCGAATATTGAATAAGTAATGTAATTTCATTTTTCATGGGGGTAACTGAAATAAATAAACAGCCTTAACATCCCAGAATATTTTATCAATGCATGTACCAATACAATCAAATAGATCATTTTAAGCTGGTATCAATAGTGTTTTTCAAATGGCCTGGCTCTGATTTTTTTTACAAGAGGGTAATGAAGGCATCTTTTGGGATGATTAGGTTTAAAAAAAGGCTTTGGATGCATGAGATACAGGAAAAAGCAGATAGCAGAGAAATATTGATCAACTGAACTCCTCTCTCTCTCTCTCTCTCTCTCTCTCTCTCTCTCTCTCTCTCTCTCTCTCTCTCTCTCTCTCTCT
>NW_015386515.1:786641-816687 GCF_001527695.2 Protobothrops mucrosquamatus | reverse complement strand
AAAAAAAAAAAAAAAAAAAAAAAAAAAAAAAAGAAAGCAGCATGCAAGCAATTTCAGAATTCTTCACAACTTTGTAAGGGATCATCTATTTGAGATAGTGCCTCCAAAATTATTAATAATCATTACACTTGCTAATTAAATTACTTGTCTTACTTCCATGCTGCTGTGAGGTAGTGTCCCTCTTGACTATCAAGAATTTGTACTGCATTTGTTTGATCAATCAGGGGTCCTCTTTCTTAAGACCTAAGAACGCTGCTGAGTGGAGCAGAAAAATGGGTTGGCCAACTCATCCTCTTAAAGTCTAGAAAAAAATTTGTCTTTAAAAAGATAGATGACAGAAATGTTCTTAGTAAACAGATGTGAATTAACAAATTGTAATACACTTTGTCTGCCCTGTCACATATTTAATCAGATGTTTTAAAAGTAGTAGCTGAGTGTATTGCTTCAGTGTTTCAGGGAAAATATAGAGAACGTAAAAACTACATTGCTGTCCTTCCACCAGCCAAGATATTTTTATTTAGACTGGCTTCTGGCATCTAACCTGTAGTGGTGGGTACTCCTCTTTTTCCATAAACTTTTAACTGACTTTTTCCATAAGCTTTTAACTGACTTTTAACTGATGTTTTAATTACAAAAGTATATGATTTTGCAGCTACCTGCAGTTAGGTAAAAAGGTAAGATATGCATTTAATAAATAAACCTGTATTCATAGAAGATAGTTATATCAGATCAATTAATGCAGAAGAAAATAATGTAATTATGTAGATATGGTGCAATATCTACCACTATTGGCACTAAAAAGAGAGATAGAGAGGTCCAGATATTGGAATTTCAGGATATTCACATATCTGAATTCTAGATCACATCTGCACAAATGATTGATTGTTTGTGGTCTTCTGTGGAAATGTAAAGTGTCCATTGTTGCAGCCCTTGCCCAGCTCTTTCTAGAAACATATGACTTCATTCCTTACAATGCTCACATGTTTCCTAGCAGCACAGGAACGAACACGGCTCCATTCCTTCCTGTATTCCAAGAGAAGACTGAATTGTCCACAGACTCCACACTGCACCTGCATCACAACTGTCCACTCCACCAGCTGAGGAGGGGGGGCAGTTTCTCAGAAGGTCATGCTGATATATACAGATAGCAAAATTATCAGTTATCAAAGATTCTCAAAGGCACATTAAGTTTTACCCATTGATTTCTCCCCCTGTATCAATGTTTTTGGGGTTCAAATGAAAGAAGATCTATATTTGTACAATGGAAAAGAAGAACATTTGAGGCATAATATAGCTGTTATGCTAATAGACATAATCTGTTTCCTCTTTCAATAAATCCAAAATATATATGGAGGGAACTGGGTATGTCTAGACCAGGGGTCTTCAAACTTCAAAACCCTGATCTAGTCTAACAAAGAGAAGGACTAGGGGGTGATATGATAGCAGTCTTCTAATATTTGAGGGGCATTACAGAGAAGAGGGGGGTCAATCTATTCTCCAAAGCACCTGAGGGCAAGACAAGAAGTAACGGGTGAAAGATCAATTAATTAACCGCCCATTTTACTACAAGGTAAATCTGGGAAGTTTACAATAAATCATTAAAGAGACATCTAACCTAAAACTAGGAAAAACTTTCCTGACAGTGAGAACAAATAATCACTGGAATGGCTTTTACCTCTGGAAGTTGTGGGTGCTCCATTACTGCAGGTTTTAAGAAGAGATTGGACAATATGTCCGGAATACTATAGTGCTTGAACAGGGGGTTAGACTAGATGACCTCCAAAGTCCCTTCCAACCCTACTATTCTATGCTCTGCGAGGGAGAGAAATATTGGCAGATTCTCATATGAAACTGTCTTCAATAATAAGTGGCAGCATCACCAGAATGGCTGGCAACCACAATTTTACTTGCAGTCCCTGGAACATTGGCCTTGTCTCATCTCATGCCATGATTTATGCAGCCATAGGGGCCATGTCTCAAAACAGAGCAAGCAACTCTGAGTTTATTCATGGATTCAGTATGTCTCCATATCTGAGCTTACCTTAATCAGATTTCTGATAAATCTCATATACTTTATTCAACCAGCTCTAAGGCTTCTTTCCCAGTTGGCACCTAGCTGTTGTCACCACAGGAAATTCTGCCTTAACTAGAGGTCAGAACTGTAACCAGTTACAGCAGACTGATCATTCTTCTTGCACCCTATAGCCAAGCATCTGTTCTCCAGGTGAAATTTGCAAAGAGCAAAACTATCTATGGATCTTAAATGTCTTCAAGGGCAATATCACGTTTTTTTAAAAAACCCTTCAAGATCCTTTAAAATGAGAGGGATTGACATGTTTTTCAGATTGTGAGAGGGAGGTGACCACACAATTCCATTTTCTTAGATAGAAGGGAAAAGTACAAGCCGCATTTGATGAGGTGGGAGGCAAATTAACCAGAGACAGATGTTAAATTACAGAGCAAACGTGTGTTACTTTTGAGTAAGTGTGCACTGAGGGTTGCAGCCTCACTTTCATGTGTATGAATAAAATTTCTCTCCCAATTATTTCTCTTTAAAGCCTTATAATTATTAATGCAGAACAGAAAGTTAAAAAGAGATGTTATTGTGGGAACTGAAGTACCCTATTAGCAAATCACAATTTTACATTTGTATTAAAAAAGAAAATAGTGCAGTTTCATTAAGGGTTTGCTTTGGAAGCTTTATTCATAGCAGTCTGGGGTGAAGGTTAAATGAGGTTGCCAGGGTTTGTGAATGACATTCTAATATTCAAGCTGGTAGAGTGCCACACAAAATCAATATTGTTAATAATTTCTGTTGCAATTCTGGTATAAAACAATGTATCTATCATTATCATATTCATCATCCATCCATCATGTCACATCCCCTATTTTACAGATGGAGTTATTTATTTATTCATTTGAAGCATTTGTAGATGGTCTTTTTTCCCCTATCTCAAAATCAGGTATATATTTTACCCGAATATGGCAAGCTCTGATTACTGTAAACAAAATCATGCACAACTGAATGAGCCAGAAATATAGCCTCCTCAAGATTTTGACCCTTTCAGAAATGTTTGTGTGGATAGCTGGATAGTACACATAGTGTACCACATAGTACATTTTATGTCACAGTTTGACTACAAGCTTGGACGCACTGTGGAATCAACAGAACCATAATTTTATGCCACCGCCACAACATATTGCTAGTTATAGGACTAGGTTCTCCAGTTTCGATACTGGTTTTTCCTGAGAATCTACCTCCACCTCAACAATACAAAAAAGGGATCACAAAACCAGAGTGGGGTGGGAGCCTGAATTAATATTGCTGACTAAATGCATTTTAGAGTAACAGAAAGACTAAAAAAGTAGCAGAAAGACCAACTGCTGATTTATTTGTTATCAAACAGAATAATCATTTGATAAGGATTCTTTTTTGGGTATGCAACTTCACAAGCAGACATCTACAAATAGATTTAAAGAAACTGCAACTTTAAAAAGGGGTAAAAAGAAAAGGAAGAAGGAAGAAAAGGCAGCTCGGGGCAATCATGAGATGAACTAATGGAGAAGTAATTAGCTGAAAGGAAAACTGCCCACAGCTTGTTAACAAATGCTCAGCCCGGACTTGTGGTCAACAGAGAAAGTGCTCCAGTAAAAATACTCCTGCCCTGATGGCTCCCTGCCTTCACCCTCAGTTCTCCTGTGCCTTGCAGCCATTTCCCAGGTAAAGGCCCTGGGCATGCTGTGGGTCATCCTGCCAAAGCCAGCAGCCAGGCAGAAACTCAGATCCATGAGTAAGAGACTCCTGAGCGCAGCTCATCGGCCTGTGTTTCCTGCTCTGGCAGTTGCTCATATTGGGAGAGGGGCCAAGGAACTCCATTTTCTCTCCGCCTGGTTTCTCCCTCTTAAAATGGAGCTCACCTTTACAGTATATTTGGCACTTCACAGAGGAAATGCAAAACAGAGATTGAAAGGCAGATGCTGGGGGTTCTACTGCACGCAGTTATCTCCACAGTGGGCAGGCAGAAGAAAAATTTCCTGGACATCTGGGAAACCAAATAGTTAGGACAACGGGACAACCCATATTTTAGCTGCCAAGGTCTGCACTCAACCAGCCTGGTTGAGTATCCAAAGACTAGACAACCTGACTAGGGAGCAAAATCAGCAGCCAGCTGCACAGGGAGAGATCTTTAAAAGTTTCAGCTTCAGGATTATGGAAATAAATCTTTCCTTTCCTTTCCTTTCCTTCTTTCCTTTCCTTTCCTTCTAATTCATCCTTAAGTCAGATTAGCATTTCAACAGAAATTATTGTTTGTTTTAGACAAAATGGCATTTCATAATCAAAACCAAACCAAAACACAAGGTCATTGTGCTGTGAAATGTGGATTCAAAACAGAAGGTTTTATTTGGACATGACTAGCCAGTAAATTGAAATAAATTATTTCCCATGGAAGCACTGATTTCAGTGCAAATACATTTCTTTGTAGACTATAATTCAGCATGAAAATGCTCAGGTCATTGACACCAAACTAGTAGAAAACCAAACTGGTCACAAACAGTATTGGGAATGAAAGTGAAACCATAGTTGTGCATACAGTGAGGAGAAATTAAGAAAACAACAAAATATCACTGGATATTTTCATATATCTTTTTTATTTTGAAATGTCTTGCATTTTATTTTCTCTCATATAAAAATGTATTTAGAATCTACTAACCCTGCTTAAAAATATAAGGGAAGTAAATAAAATCCTTATTTCAGTATAGCAAAAGAAAAAAGTTTGCAACAAGATAGGGAGGAAGGAAGGAAGGAAGGAAGGAAGGAAGGAAGGAAGGAAGGAAGGAGCAATTCTAGCTTTCACAACTGCTATTTTGTATCAAAACCTGGCTCTGCTCAGCAGCATTTTCTCTTTCCTTTTTGCCAGAAATGCAAAATTGACAAGGCCGAACCAGCATACTTTTTCTGCTAAATCAGTCCTAAGATTATTGCACTTCAGAGAAAATCTTGTAGCTATATTTAGTTCTTTCCACCCCATTTATTCAACTGTTACCATCTTAACATCTCACATTCAGTTATGTTCTGTTGAGAGTGAACAGATGAAAATCAGAAATTTGGGGTCCTGTTTCCAGAACTTACTTGTGTGGATTCTAGGTGTGAGAGCTTAGAAAAGCAGTTCCTTGCTCCTTGTAATCATTCAAAGGGTAGAAATAATACAGTACCCCATCTAAAATGTTATACTCAAGAACTGTGTGCCCATCTCCCTACTCACACCCCCATGTGCACACACAAAATCAGTGCAGGGTTATTGCTACTGAAGTCATACATATATTCAGCAGAACTGGACCCAATATATAGGATTGTATGTAACAAAAGTAAGCTTCAGAAGGAATTGTTGATGCCCACAAAATGAAGACCACATATGTCCATGCTGTCTCTGTGTGGGAGTCAGCATCCTTTCCATTACTTGCCGAGCAAGGGCATGGGTCAAACAATGAAGCCTACCTCCATTACCATCTCCATATGGGTGAGGTTCCCCGCTATATCCTGCTTCCTGATTGGCTCCAGCAGCCCGCATTGCTGCCTCACACTGCAGCATTAGTCAAAGCTACATTGCCGAATCCACAGCTGTAGCCTTCCGGCAGAAAGCCAAAGATGCAACTGCAGAAAGACTATGATGTTCTGCCACTCTTAGAGGCTGAAGCCCACCCCCTTCCTAGCCTCATGCACCTACTGAGATGGTGCCCATCTCATCAGCCATGCACACAGACATGCTTACAGCTTCCCTGCTCCTTCCCCTTTTCCCCACCACTCACTTTTTGTTGACTGCAGATTGGAAACTAAAAGCTACCCCTACTTCTGCCAACACCCTCTCAATATTGCCTCTTTTTTCACAAAGAATAAGCACTTAATTTCCCTCTCCTTCCCCGCCCTCCCCCCCCCCAAAGTAGAATGACAAAGTTTCCTGCAAAGTGTTGCTCCTGGAGGTCAGGACATTGGCTCTAAGTGAACGCTGCCAAAGCTGGAGCCAAAATGCAAGGGGTGGGAATAGTGAGGAAGATATTCATCAGGAGCCAAAAAGTGATCGGCAGCAGAACAGGAAAGAAAGAAAGAAAGAAAGAAAGAAAGAAAGAAAGAAAGAAAGAAAGAAAGAAAGAAAGAAAGAAAGAAAGAAAGAAAGAAAGAAAGAAGTTGGCAATAGGGGGTGCAACTGTCTCTTTTAGGGAGCGCATTGGCCGTATGGGGTGAAGGGGGGAGACTGTCAGCTCCAAATCAGAAGAAAACCACAAAGAGAAGCAAGGTGTTGTATATGACCAAAACCAGCTGTGTCCACCTTCTTCTTTCTTGAGCACCGGCCCAAGGCAATCTGGCAGAGCACAGTCAAGCTATCTGGCACATCCAACCCTGTTTTGCACTGTCTTGCCAGAGAGATTCTTTGTTGCCGATAGGTCTTCTAAATATTGGTGGTATTTGCTGTTTGGAGTGGTAGTACTTTATCTAACATTGAAATTGTAGTTTCAGGACAACTTTTTGATTTGGTGCTTGTGTATATCCGTACATATTTATATGCATGCTCATACTTTTTTATCATAGCCATTTTTTTTCTACCAATATTTGAACAAAAGAGATTAAAGGATGATGTCCATTTTAAAAAGGCTCCACTGGAAATTGCAAAATGCCTGGCTCTAATAAATCTGGGAAAATTCTACAATGATTCCTGCATTTACTATGATGTAAATGCAGAGTATCTGTATTTTTTATTTTTACTGAGTGAGAAGCCTAATCATTATTAATTATATCTGTACTAACATGACCTATCTAATTATGGAAGTTGTAGTAAGATCTCAGTTTAATGGACTAATGGGGAGAAGAGGTATCTGTCAAAACAAAATGTCTGTTAAATTTAAATGGTAAGTGGGATTTTTCTTACGTTCATTTTTCATTTTTAGGCAAAGGTATAAGGGATTTTTATTCAGAAGCATAAATTCCATAGGCAGATTTTGTCCCACTGCATCTGAAGTCACTAAACTAAGGGTCTGTTAAACCAAGCAATTACTCTAGCGGTATACCTTAATGTTGTTATAGCTTTATTTTTTGTAAATAACGCATCTTGCAAAAAGAAGTATATAATTCCTATTCCTATATCTCTGGTCTCAAAGATCCCCATCCAAGATACAAGTGAAAGAATACTTCCTGGACATCAGAACCAGAGATCTGCAGGGCAGAGAAATACTAACTTGTTTTCCTATACTTCACTATGATCTCTGCTCTTGCTGCAAAAGGCAGCACATTCGCAAGCAGGAAGGTTCTCCAAAATCCTGTCATATCCACACCATCCATAGAGGGTGGGAGGGTTAGGCCTCCTCTCCAAGAATCTATCAGCCTTGTGTGGAGCATAAGTTTTCCACAGAGATAAACATTTGATGAAAATCTGGATTTTTAAATAAAAGGACTCCAGGAAATGGTACAGAAAATGAAACAAAAATATCTAGATCCTTCATAAATCAAAGTATAGCTGAAATTGAAAGAAAATTCCTTGATTTTTAAAAGGATAAACAATTGCAATTTAAAGAATCCGTTAAAAGAAAAGTGTTCAATTTTCTCTTGTTTTATTTTTTTAATGATGAACTCTTCCGGCCAAATCAGAAAAACCTTAGAAAACCTTCAAATGGCATATTGTTATTTAGAAACTTTACATTAGAAAAAAAAAAACCACGCAAACTTGTATCTCAAAAACAATTTGTAAGCTTTAAGAAAAAAAACGCATTTTTCATTTTTACTCTTTACTTCATGTATCTTTAGTGTTTGTCTACTAAAAACTACCACTGCATTCATTGGAACTGATTTCTTAGTATACGTGCAGAGGATTACAGCCAAATCCTTTCTCTTGTATTAGAGCAAAACAGATGTATGACTTGCTCATAAGCTAATTTGAACAATATTGAAATTAAAATAAAATTCTGGAATCCAGATCCATCTCTGCTCCAGACAACCTGATATATCTGAAATTTGTTCATTTTTACGTTTTTCTATACTATTTTCCTAATATTGGTTGAAGAATAATTTAAAAATCAGATGCCCACATTAAAAACAACCGTCACCTCTAAAATGGCAACACCATTAAAAAATCAGTAGCAGCCAAAATAGGTTTTAAAAATATCACCCTCTAAAGTTCATGTAGGTGAGTGTTTTTAAGAGATATTGAATCTGTTAAAAAGGCATACTCGAGAATATCATTTTCTCAAGGACAAGGTACCTAAAGCAACACCTCACCCCTTTATTTTAAAAGTGAGAGATTTTAAGCATTTTAAATCATTCAATATAAAAACAAAAAAAGTATAATTTAAGAGTTGTGATTGGGGGTTAGAGACAGAACTCCATGAACTGTCATTCCTTAGTACTGATGGATTCTATTTATTTACTGTTGAATTCCAGTAGATCAAGGGTTTCTATAGAGATGATGAAGAACAAAAGAGCCACCTATTTTAGAAAAAGAATAGGAGGTCTGCATTTCTACTACAATTTTATATACCTTTCCCCTTTTATCAAACTCTATTGTGTAATTTCCATTCCATTATTTACCAGAATAAGGATTCTTGCCAAGCTGGTTACTTTTGCTGAATTTAAGGCCCCAAATATATCTCCAGATTTATATTTTATACAAATGTAGAATTCCTACCACCAAGAAGACCAACAAGCATACCCACATGTACATATACAAAGTCATCATACACTTTTGACATATTTGTGGTTCCTCTGTTCCTATTTGTGGTTCCATATTTGCTTTTTTGGATTTTTATTATCTGTATTTTTTAAAATGTCAGCCATCCAGAGTCACTTGGTGATTGGCCCTTCACATAAATTTAATGTTTAATTTAAAAAAATCATAAATCAAGCCTCCCTGCATAGTTTAAATTCTCTGATAATTTGCATGGAACTCCAAGAAACTGGAAAGTATGGGCTCTCCTTCCTCCCCAGAGTATTCCCCATGCCTCCAAGCTGCCCTCCTATCTGGCTGGAGATCCCACAGACATTCTGGGTCTGGCCATTAGACAAGCAAAACTGGGGAACAGACCAACCTTTCTGCCCAAGCAATCCACTGCTGTTCCTATTCAAAGGGCCTTGCTGGTATACCTGCGTCCTGAATCTCCCCTACATAGTAAAACAAAACTCCCAAAACCTTAAACAGAAATAATTATAACCTCTGGAATGTGGCCTTCAATTTATCCTCAAAATTAAGGCGGGAGTAGAAAGATATCTCCAAAGAAAAATGTTTTATGAAGCGAAAAGTAAGGTGCTATGAGCTGACAGCAGAAATAAGACCAATTATAAGTTGCTCTGCTGTCTTATTTAGTCTAGAAGTCCATAAAGGATAGGGACACATAGGTACATGCAAATGCACACATGCCTACCCCTTTTTTTCATTAGAGAAAGAGTATTGTTCTCCTGAACTCAAACCAAGCCCTTTGCACTTATAACAGTATTTCTATTTATAGATAATGGTTTTAGACTTGAAGTCTGTCACAACAGCTGGGGTTATGTGATCATTCTTCTTTACAAGCCCACTTGATAAATTAAGTCTTCAAGTAGAGCCCTGCAATTCTTCATGCAAAAACACAGCACAATCCAACAGAAGAGTGAGGCCTGAGTTTTAAAATTTTAAATTCATGAGAAATTGGTTAAATGTCGACCTCTGTTTCCAAACTGTAAAATGGGAATAAGGGAAATCTACTTCACTGTCAAAACAATTGAAAGAGAGGGCTGAGTCTGTCCAGCTGGAGCTTTGGAATCAGAAGAGCTGTTAACAAATACATCTATCGAAGATCCTCTTCCTTTGTCAACTACGAAATACTCCGTGTGTGCCACTAATTAGAGAAGAGGGATCGTTTTCCCAAGCAAGCCCATGTGCTGCACTGCCTTAATTATCAGCCAACAGTTTTAGCTGCAGCTTTAAATTAGTTCCACACAATGCTCCTCCACCCACCCAGATGCAGACTCTGCCCTAAGCTTGCCAGATAAATGCCAGGAATGGATAAAGCAGGGACTGGCAAAAAGTAACAGTGGCTTCACTTTCTTTGGGTGGGAAGATCCAATCCCAGATATCTATATATCATTCTGCATCTCTAGTGTGTGCAGGTACAACTTCCATAGTAGACAAAGAGCTACTAGTAAGAAATCAATGCTATGCATTCCTTTCAATAGGCTTCCTTCCTCTTAGTTTGGGTTTCTTGGGCATGTGTAGAACATGCAGTAGAAACAAGACCTGTTTGAAGAGGATGCAATATCAGAAAAAGATACATACTGACACTGAAGGGAAGAAATACATCACAAAATCATTACATATTAGTTGTACAATATTTTGTGTACTTAGATTCAATAACAATGTTTGTGGTAGAGGTGGCATCTTTGAGTAAAATTATCTATATTCATTCAGTATTAACCTTAGTTGTTTGTCAAATATTTTATTTATCAAAACATTTTCTGTTCACTGGAGTTAGTCATGCAACACACACACACACACACACAGAGTCTTTCTATGAAGTCATAAATATAGATGGATACATAGTAGGTACATGCCAACTAATAATATAATCAAATAAATAAATACAGAATAATCTTTTACTTGAAAGACTATTATTTCAATGTAGTTCCTAATATTAATCACTTCTTGGTTTTCTAAAGTACTTTCTCTGATGAGATTAAATACAAGATTTGTCAGAATGCAAATACATATCTATTCCATATTTGGAAGAAAAATAACTCAGGAGATTTCTGCATATTATTTTATACCATAAAATAGTGAATATTTTCTGTTTATTTTTATTGTTTTGATTTTGTCATACATTGAATTAAATGTGATTATTACAACAAAAATTAGACATTCATGAAGTCTGAAGAATATTCCATTTTCTCCTGAGGGAATCTTATTAAGAAAGTTCCACTATCACCATAATTTAAATCCTTTAACTTTTTTGTAACCTGTTTGTAACTATTTTAATTAGTCTTTTTTAAAAAATAACTTAAGTGATAAACAATTCTATTATAAGTACACTTTGAATTTGTAGAATTTTGTTAGAAATATTCTTTGTCTCCTAAATGGAATCCTGATGGCCTTGTGTAAAAGTGTAAAAGTGATGCAAAAAGAATTTTTAGAAAAGGAAGTAAAAGTTGACAATGCATCTCATGCATTTTCATTGCTCTGTATGAGTTGGCAAAAAATTATTTTCCCAGGATAAGATAGCACCATGGATCTTGCTCATCTACCACCCATTCTTATTAGTGACTTTCTGCTATCTGTGATTACAGCACAAGAGAACCATGTCTATGCTCAATCTCAAACCAATAAATGCTAAAGGGCTATTCATTCTTTCAGTGGTGAGCAACAACAGAGGTCCTTAGATCTCCTCAAAACAAAACCCTCACCCAATAGGAAAGAATAGTTTTCCAAATCAAGAATCACAAAATGAATTCCCAGAGGCATCTCCAGCCTAGGCCATTCAAAAGCTCTGCCTGAAATTGCCGCAGAACCTACGCCTGGGTTCTGGGAATAGTTGAAGTCTCTCAGTAAAGACCAATCTTCCCCAACCCTTTGAATGGATTAGAATCTAGACTATAAGTCCCAATCTTCCCAATGAGCATAAGCAATAATCAGGCAGAAGCTATTGCAATGACCAACATCCTAATGGCAACTTAGAGAAGGTGGTACCCTATGCAGTCTAATGCAACTACAACCTTGTCCTTCACAAGGAGTGTTGCCATGGGTAGCACCGTGTCTATTTCATTGCAGAACTAAAGAAGGCACTGGCACTACAGCAACTGCTGTATTAAATGGAGTGGTGGGGCTCATAGTTCAAGACATTCAAAGAGCCCCAGATTAGAAAAAGTCTATATTGAACATTAAGCTGGATGAACCAATGACCTGAGTCAAGAAAAACCATGCCATGTCAAGAAAAAAAATCTACTTGAACTTATCCAATCATTGGTAAACACTGATGCTAGAAATGGAAAACTTTAAATATGGGTTTTAGTCCAAATTAGCAAGCTATATGTAAAGATGTTGCTTTTCAGAAATTATGATTCTTCAAGGTGTTTGGTGATGATTTCATTTTAAAAGTATACTATTGTGTTCTCTAAAGTTATTATATTTTATTATTCCAATTCTCCCTCCCTATTTTCTTTTTCTACCCAGCTTGCCTAAGAGACTCTCAGCCACTTTAAATGCTATCCAATATATGCACACACAGACACACTTTGTCACACTTTGAGGATCCAAAGAATTAAGTCAGGAGATACAAGGGATTCTATGGCTGTAATAAACAAACAAGTACTTTCTTTTTCCCAGGTTAAATCCATCCCAAACTCCCAGATAGCTGAAATCAGTCTGTTGAAATCCTAGAAACATTTTCTTCCCATTTACCCAAGCATCATGGTTAGACAAATGCCATGCTGTTAATTTTGGGTCCTGAACTCTCTCACTGGGAATCAGGAAGGAGCACTGTGTATTTTGTTGTATCAAAAGTTGTCTAATAAAGGGCAACAATTATAATAACAGAAATTAGGAATTTTGGAGCTACACTATCTTTCAAGGCCCTGATTTATATCTTGCCTTGGCATTGAAGTGGAAGCTCCTAAAATGGGAGGGTTCATCGTTCCCCTGATGATGGCAGCATATGGAAAAGTAATGCATAATGAATGAAGGCTGCAGACTTAAGAGTGGTTTCCTCCTTCCCCAATGTATCCAGCCACATTTTCTCTTGGCAAACATCAGTATGGCACAATTTAGACAGAAGGATGAAAAGAGAGAAAGCCACTCTACCTCTTCCCCATCACTGTGAGACTCCAAAACTCGAGGCAATCAAGAAACTACGGACTTGAAGATAAGCAAACTTTGTTTTGGAATAAAGTTTGGAAAAAGTGAAAATACACACAAGGGAAGTTTGAGAATAATAGAAACACAGAATGTCAAGAAGACAATATGATAGCCAACCAAACTGTCACTGTAGGACAAGAAATAGTTAGTTAAACAAATTGACAGGATGTGGATTTAATGAAGATTATTTGGGGCTGGGATAAGCAGAAAGTTTCTTGCCATATTTGCTGCACGCTTGGGAACATGACCTCACGCTGCATAAATGAGTTATTTGGCGAATCAGCACTCAAGTAAACAAGTCTCCATCCATAGGTTTTAGGCATATGGAGTAGCATTCTGCCTGCCAGAGCTAGTACCAATTCTCTGGAAGGTACTCTAAAAAACAGGATCTATCCATAAAAATACATATGAAGTTCCTTATTGCATTAGGCCTGCAACCAACCATAATAGAAAAGGCAACACAATGCATAAAAAATGTACACCACAGATGCCTGGGACCAAAGCACCTGAAGGCAGAACAAGAAGCAACGGATGGAAACTAATCAAGGAAAGAACCAACCTAGAACTAAGGAGAAATTTCCTGAGTGTGAGAACAATCAATCAGTAGAATGGCTTGCCTTCAGCAGTTGTGGGTGCTCCAACACTGGAGGTTTTTAAGAAGAGATTGGACAGCCATTTGTCTAGAATGGTATAGGGACTCCTGCTTGTGTAGGGGGTTGGACTAGAAGACCTCCAAAGTCCCTTTGAACTCTATTATTCTGTTAATTTCTGTTAATGTACAGGGATGTAAAGAACTACAAGGATGCAGCACTCTTTTATCCTCAGAAGGCTGCAATAGACAGGAACCCTATTATGCACATATGCACATAGTTGACTAGGTATAGCTACATACAAATAGGAGGAAATTTGTGACACCATAAATTTTCACTTCATGGGTATATTAATCATGGATGCTTTTTGAGTGCACATCTCTTACTTAATCTAGAGCTATTCTACTAAAACCTTGAACATATTTCAAATTGTGTAGGGGATGAATTGTGACAATTTTTGTTTAGATTACGCAGCAAAGACTCATGAAAAATATAGCAAGTAGGGTTTGTTGTAATATGTACAAGAAGAATCATAGGCAACATTCTGCTACATTGGAACTACACAGCCAGAAAACCCTGGACCTTCACATTTGCTTTTCTCCCAGTTTGCACCAAACCTGGTTTGTGTCACAAAGACCCCAAGTACTGCAAACATATATTACAGAATGTTCATACATATTCCACATTTTCTAAAAATTGCACAATTATGCACATTGTTCATGAGCCATGTACACTGCAATGTTAACTGCACGCTGATTTATTAGCTATGTGTACACAAAGAGATATAACTTTTTCCTACAAAACTTCAGGTGCTGAGTTTTGATATTGAATATACAGGGGGAGAGTCAAAACAAGAACTTTCTGAAGACAAAATATTTAACAATGGAGATAAAAATGTATACAGGGAATTTTCTGTAAAAATATTCCTTCGATGCTACTGAAATTCATTATACAAAAATGAAAATCTATTAAAAATTATGACACCTTGGTTGATCATTCAAATAAAATAAGTTGTTTACAGTTTACAATTAACTGTCTATTGATATTCCAAACTGTGAAAGTTTATAAATACCTTAATGAATTGTTTGTAAATTCACCTGAATGCTCGTCTCAACACTGCATAAATGTTTATTTATAGGCTCCCTAATTTCAGACTCTTTACTGTGTAGTGTATTGTTCTATTTTGCTTTGTATTTTTGTGCATCTTGATACTTTCAATGTTCCCTAAGGAAAAATTCTTTAAAACCCACAACACAAATACAAAAATTATTTTTTAATCTTTTCCTTTTACCGAAAGATTTACCCCAATTTTTTTTACTTTCTCCAGAAGGATCTCTAGCAAAACTGTGAGCACTTACACAAGTGACTAAAATTCATGGGTTACCAAGACAGTATAAAAATTATCCTTAGACATGTAAGGCATCAAAGGAATGGGGGAAAGGAAAACATTTCCATTTCAAATTACAATAGAACCATTTTCTAGATTTGGTCAGGCTCCACCAGGGCATTACATGGCCTCAAACTGTAAAAAACATTTTTAAAGTGATGGTTCAAAGCTCTTTCAAGCAGGGTTTCCAGACACAAGAAACAAAAAGCTAATAAAAGCACCCGGAATCTGTCCAGCAGCTACAAAAGTAAAGCAACAACTGCATTTTCAGGAATTTAAGACCTACATGTTTCCATATTATCTAAGCAGTCTAATGTAGGCCTTCTGACACTCAACTACAAATAGCCTCAGAAATGGATAGGCCAGAAAATCTTAAAACTTTTATATTGCAAGCCATCTCTTGAATAAGAACCAAGGAAAGTAATCGGCTGGAGAATATTAACTCATTTATTTTCAGTGTTGAAGTCCCTTGATGGCAAACAAATCCTGTCTTTCTTTCCCAAAAACTTTAAAAGTTGGGGAGGCAGATAGAGAGAGAGAGAAAGAGAAAGAGAAAGAGAAAGAGAGAGAGAGAGAGAGAGAGAGAGAGAGAGAGAGAGAGAGAGAGAGAGAGAGAGAGAGAAGTTAATTTTACTGACATACTGTATGTCAGTTTTTAGAAGTGACGTACAGAGATGATGGTGAGCAAATGCCAGTATAGGTTAGCTTTACGTATTTGATTTGGAACACTTTTCAATATATTTTGTAGGTATATATATTGGGTTTCTAAGTAGTCTGCTTTTAAAATAAGCAGACTACAAATATGAATATCACTGCAATTTTATGCATGTTTTCTCAAAAATTCAGTGGGCTTATTTTGGGGTATGAATACAGAATTGCAGTGTAAATGTATAAAATATAATCCAAAGAAAATGTATCTAAAAAGTGATTATGATTGAAGCATATAACTTTCCACCTGATTCTGAATTTCATGAACATTTCTTACGTGCTTCAGTTATTCATGGATATCATTGTGTGTTTCTTATACTATATACAACCAACGTGTGCCTTATTTTTTATGTGTATTTTATGTCTGCATAAAAATAGAAATTCATACACAAAATATCACTTAAAATATATAATATGTATACCCACATCATCTTAGGAACTTGCATAGAGATGTCAGTATTGTTAAAGGACAAAGAAAACTGGCTGACAATTTCTCAGTATTTTTCTGAAACCCTTTATCCTAAGCATGAAATATTTGTAGACCAGCACCCATCCAGATAGTTCTACAATACTGTAGTGAGATAAGCTTGTACGATACTTAAGATTGCCAAAACCTTGAAATACCATCAGAAAGATGTGCCACAATATTAACTGAAAGCAGGTCTTGAAGATCGGCTGTATAAAATAATCTCTCAGGCCATCTACAGCAACTGCTTTCAGTGACAATGATTTGGGGCTAACCCTGCAAACTGTAAACATTTTGCCAAGTGCTCTGCCATTACAATACTCAACAAGTATTTGCACAAGCCAGTGTTATATCTATGCAGGTTGTAGTTACAGAGAAAAAGTTTCATGGTCAACAGGCAATGTAACATAAGCAAGGACATGCAATGTGTATTTTATCAAACCAACCCCACAAATACTCATTTTGATTTTAAAAAACTGCTTGTTTTTTATTATACATAAATCTATACCTATACATATACACATACACATCACACTTAAAATGGTGATCTTAAAGGCCGTGTTCAAGGGTGGTTTTTTAATGAAAACAAGAGAACACATAATTTTAGACATTTTTAAAAAACAGAATATGCAGGCCCAATTCCTACCCATTCACATTCCTTTGCTAAATACACACCAACTGTAAAATTCTCACTCTACGCGCGCACGCGCGCGCACACACACACACAAACCCAACAGTCTACATGCCTTGGTTGATCCTATCTCCACAACCTACTTTGATGTTCCTAGAAATCTGATATACATGCAGAACTAAAATGTCAACTATTTTTCCTTAACAGACCACAGTCTTCTTAAAAGAATACAAAAGAGATCAAGTTTAATGATGAAGTACATTGAGTGTCAGAGTCCAGCATTTTACCACAGAATAAACGAACCATTTCCACAATGATGGCCACTTCAAGATGTGACTCCTAGCATTCCATACCACCACATAAGACTGGTTGCCTGAGATACTAGGGCAAGTCAAGGCTGTGGAACCAAAGTTGTCATTTAACAGAATCAGATGCTGTTGAGTATAATAGAGAGTTATATTTAATCTGAGAGGAAAGGATCAAGCTTAATATTAAGCTGTTCTGGTTGGAGACCTGCAAACCGATAGAACACTAAACAGAAAAAAATGGGTGCCGCAGAGGATGATGGAGAAGAGGAGAGGCAATTTGGATAGTAATCACAAGTCCAAGCTACAGGAACAGAGGACCAGGCCTAAGAATTGTAGTAGCAACAACAACAACAAACAATTTAGAGTGAAGAGGAAAATGCTTCTGTTATCTACTGAGGGCATTTGCCATAGGTGAAGCCAGGTTTGTTCAATTCACCAAACACAAAAGGCAACTCTTTTCAAGAGCACAAGGTTTTCCTTCTCAGAAGCAGGAATGAAACTAGACTCTACTTTGGCATCAACCCAAAGGCAAGACAAAAACAAAGAATTGAACATCAAGCCAGATAAGGATGCCCCTTTCCAAAAACACCCTCTGGAACCTACCATGAGCACCGGCCTTGCAGGATATACAGGCAGGTACTTTCCTGTCTACCGTCAACTAGACCGCAAGCTAAAAAGCTAGGAACTGATGTTGACCATCTTTATAAAGGAGCACAATATAAAGGCTACGTCTACCACAAAAATATGTATCTTCCCTTAAATTAGGAACTATTAGGATAATAGGTTTGAACCTGTGATTGATTTTCAGGCCTTTTTCCCCCAGAATATTGTTTTTTCCCATATATGTTTAAACACTATATCTAAATAGTATCTAAAACTAAGTATGCCAAACAGAACAAAGCCCACATCAAATTATTTAATAAACTAATAATAGTTTATTTAAAAAAATTAAAATCCTCAAAAATGGTCACATTTTTTTAAAAAAACAAATTAATAAGCTGATTAAAAGACATCAAGCTGAGGTTTAGAAATAAAAATGTGAATACGCCATATTACCATCAAGTAAGATGCACAGGACTGTACTTCTGCCTATCAGCAGACATAATTTTTTAGACTTAAAAAAAAAGTAATTCGTAAAGGCATTTATAAACTTTTAACTCATTTACTATATTGCAACCTTTTTAAATACCAACTTATTTGACAATATTTTGTTACTATAGAATTGTATTTTATTATTTGCATACTAATTCACATGAAATTTAGGAGTACATTTATCTTTAGATGTATTTGTTTGATAGTTATATTCAGTTTATATAGCCGTCCATTTGGGCAGCTAACAACAATAAAAATCCATCAGAAAAACACCAAAAAGTGTTTAGTTCTAATAGATCTACCATTAGAAATATTATTTGGTTGAAGCAAATAAAATCTGCATTACTGTTAAATATTCTATAATTGAAAGGGCAAGCATAAAATGTTTGTATAAATAAGTATAAAACAGTACATGATTTCTGCATTTCAAGTCACTACAAGGAAAACCATGCATGCAGTACATATATATTCATCCGTGTATGTTATGTGCGTGTACATAGACATATGGGAAATTTATTACATATACTCAAATATGTGTATTATGAACACAACATGCAGAAGGTTGGCAGACCGCAAACATTGACAATCAGCCCATCAAATGTCAGGCTTCGGCCACTTACTAAATTTTACAAACTATACTTCATTTGTAGTACACAACTGCAGGACAGGGATACTTATAACAATAAATGTCAACTGCTGCTAAAATCCCAAGAAACTTTACTGGTACAATAACTGCTCCACTTTTCAAGAAAACTGATATTCTCCTGCATTTCACTATTCAGCAAGAGTGAGAATCCCCCCCCCCCCGCTCATCACGCGAATTTTTCCTTCTCCCTGCAAGAGAGATTGTCAGCCATCCTCATCAAATCGATCACAAAATCAGCAGAGGAAAAAGTGAACTTTCAGAGGGAACGCCACCTAAGCGCCACACGGCTCTGGTCTTGGTCCCTGGGAAGGCAGGAGGAGCTCCTTTTCCCCGCTCCCCACCCTCACCCGCCAGAGCTCGCGCAAACACAACAGCTCGCGCACGGCACAGCTGTGTCCAGCTCCGCACCTCGGACGGGGCTGCCCGGGGCTGGCGCTGACTGAAGAGCCAAGGGGGCACCAATTCTTTCAACTGCCCTGACGCTTCGACCTCGCCCTCCGGCACGCGTTTCTAAAAAGAAGAAGAAGCGGGGGGGGGGGGACAACTACGCCTTCTTGCCCATTTATCCTCATTAACACCTTCTTAATAAGCGCGGAGTATTTTCAGAGACAGTTTGGGGCGCTGGAAAAAAAATCGTCCTTCATTCTAATGTCAAAAGGGGCAAACCATATATGTGTGAATGGCCTGCAGTTGCTAGCGAAGCTGGGGTGGGTGACGGGGGGGGGGCAGAGAGAACAGTTCTAGCATGCTCCTTCTCGTGCTGAGAAGGTCGTTTGGAGTTGCCTTTTCGCCCACTCGGGAGACAACCTCCGCGGCGCCCACCTTTTTTCCTCTCGCCTTTCGAGGAACCGGGCACGTTGCGCGCAAAGAAGCGCTGGTGACCCCCGACGCGTCTCCCCGCCTGCCTCCTCCCGCGCCCCACCGCCTAGCCATTATCTGTCAAAATCCCCGCGGAGAAGGCGTCCAGAAAGCAGCCCCAGAGTTGCTGACAGGAAAGAGGGAATTATGGAGGGCAGGCCGTGCCGGCTGACGGAGAAAGTTGGTCACAAAAATTGGGCCAACTAGCCTGATCCAATTCCGGGGACGTTGGAGAGTGGAAATGGGGAGGCTACTCTAAAATCTTCGGAGTCTCGAAGCCATTCGATTTCTTTATGATTTGAACTCCCTCCCACCGCAAATCTTGTCTTCACCCTGTGTCTAAGTGCCCCCCAGCCAGTAAATATGTTGGCTCCAGAAAGCACCACCTTTATACCCGAATTATAACAACCTTCTACAGAGATTTATTTCTCGCCAAAGGCACCCTCTCTCCCCCTCTCCCAAAGCGCGGAGGGCTCCACAGAGCTCCGCAAGTCCCTGCGGGAACTCTGACCTCGGCGGAAGGTTAGACTATTTGGTTGCCTCGAATCCAATGTAGAAAGGGAGAGATCCGACTCCGCCGCCAGGCCCGAGATCACGCAGGGCAAAAAACAGAGAGGGTCCCCCAAATGGGGCCTCCCCTCTTCAAAAGGGGGGTCTGGCTGCTCCTGCTTTAAACCTGAAAAGGCGCCAATTTTTTTTAATTTATACAAACGTATCAAACTTGTATGCAAAAAAAAAAAAGAAACCCCGTCGTCTACCTGAGGTTGTCCTAGAAGTGGTAAAAAGAAGCAATTATTTTAAAATAGAAAAAAATAACGTTTATTATGAAAAGTATCTAACTTTCATCAGGCAGACTCTGGAGGGGAAGCAGAAAAAGGGACAGAACTACTTTAAAACTGGGGCTAAAGCCAATCTCGCCAAAAAATATTATCACGGGTAGCGCACCGCCTTTGGCTGGAAACCCCTCCCAGCGCAAAGTGGCCCCCTCCTTTCCTTAATCCCTTTCCTTTCTCCAGAAGACCCGGTGCCCACCCAGGACAGCCACTGATGTGCAACTTCAGTTCTGCAAGAGCGGAAAGAAGCAAACGTTAAAACTGTTCCTGAACTTTAGAAAGTTTGCCAGCCCGTCAAAATAACCCCCCCCATCTCCCCCTTAACGCAACAACCTCGGCTTTATCTTTCCCACCCCCATCTCTCCAGCCATAGTCTCATCCGCGCCACCGGTAACTCAGCCTGGTTTACTACTATCTCTTCTTCCACCCCCCCCCCATCCCCGCCGTTAATTTTTTTAAAATAAATTTGGGGGAAGCGCCATTTTCTGATCTCCTAAACCCGTGTGCAGTGAATATAACAAAGAGCTTGGAAAGATGCCACCTCTCTCTTTCCTCTCTTTCCCTCTCTCTCTCCCCTAACTTCCCTCCCTCTCCCTGCTCTCTGCAGAGGGAAAGACGCGAGGAATTCTTTCTTCCCCAGCAAAACCACGCAAGGCGACAGAAATAACTCTCAAACCAGCGGCGGAGGCAAGACTGGCAGCGGCGGCAACGGCAGCAGCAACAACATAGGACAAATAAACGAACAAGCGAGCGAGCGCACTCAAAAGGCAAAAGGAAAAGGGGGGAGGAAGAGAGAGAGAGAGAGATAAAAAGCGAAGCAAGACACAAACAAACAGCAAAAGAGTTTGAGTCTGTCCCGTAAGGGAAAGGCGCGCTCACCCCTCCCCGCGCCCGCCGCTGCCGCCGCCGCTGCCCTCCCCCGCCAGGCCGTAGTTGTTACCTGGGTCAGGCAGTACGGGGAGTACATGATTGCTTTTGGACTTTGCTTTTGCGGGATTGTGTTCACAAGGCGAGCAGCTGCATAACTCGGGCTGCTGCGGCTCCTTCTCGCGGTGCCTCTACTCCATGCTGGTCTGTAACCCCGCCTTGGAGCTCTGAAAGTGAAAGTTTAGACAAAGTTTGGAACGGAGAACACTTTTGCCTTGAAAAAAAATGTTCAGCCTTTGAGCTCCCTCCCACTCATCCCCCTCCCGCCCATGCACGCGCGCGCACGCACACACACACACACACACACACACACACAAAACGTTCAGAAACTCTTCTCGCTTGCTAGCAAGTTTTAGATTCCTTTGAAGCCGATATTAATAATCTCCAAAGACGAAGAATGCCTTCTAGCCAGGATCTCTCCCCACCGCCCACCGCCCACCTCTTTCCTCGGTGGGGAATTCTGCGCTAGCGGGGGGGGGGCGATGAGGGAGGCTAACGGACGCATTTTTTAAAAAAAGGGAGGAAGAACGTGGCACCGCCGATAGAAGCCTGAGACGCTAGTCCGATTTAAGGTATTGATTTTCACAGGGCATCAAAATGCCACCCCATACATCAGTGGGGCGAAGGTGATGCCAGTCAGTTGTGCTGAAAGTCACTCACACTCTCTATGACATTCCAAGGGATGGGCAGACGCCCAACCCACATGTTCCCCCCACACATACACACACTTTCCCGCAGCCTGGGCTACATGAAGGAAAACCCCGTTCCTAAATTTCGAGGACGGCCTGTCTGGTGAGGATCCGAGGTGGAATGTGCCCTCCATTCTTCCCGTCACCGAACCGAAGTCGGTCCCAGGCGAAACTGGAGGACTCAGGGGGAAAAAGCCCACTTCTTCGACGGCCCTGAAACCGTGTCTACATTGGGGCTGTTATAAAGCGAGCTAGGAGGCGCGTGTGGATATTGGGCAGAGAAGACAGTTTCAAGATCCTGACAACTGTCTCGTTGGCTCAAGGTTTGAAAAAGGCAGCCAAGCGACTGCGATGCTTTTGCTCTCGGATTAAACTGTCGCCCGGTTCTGGGCAGTTCTCCCTCGAAGGCCCTCCAGCAGCTTCGTGTGTCAAAGTGGGGCGCCGAAGGTTCTGGCCGGGCCTTTCCTCCGAGGCTCAGCGAGCGGCTGAGGAAGGAGGCCCGACTGTGCCGGCTGCGATCACGTCGGAAGAGGTCTGCATCGGTGGGGGAAAGAGCGGCTGCTCCTGCAAGCCGTTCCCTAGAAAACCCTGGGTCCCCTCACCCGCCTCGCCAGCTGCAGGGCGGCTGGAATTACAGTACCAGGACGGGGGGAGGCTTCACCTAGGGAAGAAAGGCTTAAAGGGTCTCCTTTGTCCGCCAGCATATCTGCCGCGGAGAGGAGGGGAGAAGAGGGTGTTCTGCCATTTCAGGTTCAAAAGTGCAGGTTGGAGTTGGGTGTGTGTGTGTGGTTTTCCTTCCTCCCTTCCACTCCATTTTAAAGGTGGGATGTTGGGGAAGAAAGGAAGGCCTGCCAAGGCAACCATGATCCTGATCAGTCTCAACTCTCTTCAGACTCACAGCCTATGTGCCAATATCAAAGGGGGACCTCTCCTGTTTGCCTTGGATTTGAACTATGTCTTTCCAGAGGCTGGCATGCGGTTGCCATCCTAAAATCAAGGAAGGCCATTTGTTTGGCTTCACTGGGCCTCTGGGATGTCTTGGCAAATGGGCCTCCAGGTTTACTTATAGCAGGCCCTTTCACGGATGATCTTGACAAAAGCAGAACCAAAAAGAGAAGAATTAGCAGAAGACACCCCCCCCCCACACACACACACACACCACATATACAAAGAATACAGTTTCAGAAAGTACCTCGCCCTGAACCTTCTATTGCTTTTATACTAATTGAAGTATCAGGATTTCCCCGCTGACTGGACTTGAGGTTCCCATGATGTTTGACAGTCCTCCTCCCCTCTGACCATGCAAAACTAGTTTCTCAGGGGCAGTGGAGAGATGCCTATGAAAGAAGGCTCAGACCCCAGCTCAATGCATCTGCCTCTATGTGTTGCTGGGGGGGGGGGGAGGGTGGCAGAATGCTTCACCCTCCAGCATAGATGTGGATTGCAGGGGTAACCCGACTGAAGAGGACCAATGGCTTAGTAGCTAAGGCACCAGGTTAGAAACCAGGAGACTATGAGGATTAGTCCTGCCTTTGGCACAAAGCCAAGTGGACGACCTTGGGCCAGTCTAGCTCTGAAATCTTGCCAAGGGCAGGGACATTTCCAGTTAGTCTCCAGGAGTCAAGCCTGATTCAAAGTCACCAGCATAACTGCATCAAGTCCCTAGGACTGACTTGTACCGTTATTAGGAACAAAGCCCTGGCGTACAGGCCTTCTCCTGACCTTAGGAGGCAGTGTTTTCAATCCAGTTCTCTTCAGGATGGACAGAAACTGCATAAGAAAAACAACTGCCCTTTAGACAGCACTCCAAGGAACACTTGCATTATTCCTCTAGAGCAGTGCCCCCCCCCCAAACCTTTGGGCATCAGGGACTGGTTCCATGGAGAGAGGTTTTTCCTCTAACCAGAGGGGAGGGGGGTTGTTTTGCGTGCTGCCTGCAGTCCCACAGATGAGGCTTTGCTTGTTTGAACAGCCCAGTTTCTGGCACACTGCAGACCTGTGCCAGTCCACAGACTGGGAGTTGGGGACCCTTGCTCTAGAGTACATCTAATTCTGGGTAATGTCACTCATAAATTAACCATCATCAAAACTATTACAATGCTACATTGTTGTTACACGCAGCCTATAACACGCACGTAAGTCCCATGTGATCAGTACAATTATGCACAAGATTTTTACAACCTTGAAATGAACCTTGCCTCACCTATTGAATTCTTTTCTTTCACACTGAAGCTGAAAGTGAAAAACTGGAAATAGTGACAATGCAATTTTTGTGTTTAAAAACAATCTAGACCAGGCACATCCAATCCACAGTCTACAAGTCGCGTGAGGCCTTGCATACTAGTAATGTGGCCCCACAAGATTGCAAACTTTTAACATTGTTTATGCATACACACTCAATGCGGCCCAGGAAAGACAAATATAGACCAAATATAGCAAATAGCTAGTGAGTCTTACACAGGATGCCCAACAAGAGCACAAAGAGTTAATTGACACAGAACATTCCTGTCCCCGGCAATCTAAAAATTATAGGGTTATCAGTGCATGTAATATAGATGTGTGTGTGGACAAGAATATCAATCTTGCTGTCAAGCAAAATCAAGCTTTTAATAGCAAGTGCCACACAAAGTGCACTAATCAAACAGGTGGTAAGAAAATAGGGGAACTCAGGCACCGCATAGGTTATGTAGAAAGTAAACACAGGTTCAGTCATAAAGGACTCAAATGTCTATACCAGTGGTGGCGAACTTATGGCACGCGTGCCGGAGGCGGCATTCAGAGCCCTCTCTGTGGGCACGTGCGCCGCTGCTGCCAGCAGCTTGCGCAAGTCCATTAGGCTGCCAGCGCCGCCCGGAGCGGCAGCCCCACCCAGCACAAAGGAGGCGAAGCGGCCAGCTAGCAAGCTTGAGTAGAGGTGGTACAGCACGCCCACGCCCAGCAAGCCAAAGGCCACCCTGAAGAGGGAAAGCCGGATCCCCATCGGTGCCATGCCACCCCAGTCCCAGCTAGGACTGCGTGCCTCTCCCCATCTATGCTGGGACTCCTGCCCACCGCCCCCCCAATCAGAGACCCCCTGGATCTCCCTCAACATCGAGGTGGCCGTGCCATGCCACACCCCCATGTCCCCCCTGAAGGCACCACAATGCTGATGCGGCCCTGGCACTTTGCGATAAATAAGTGGGTTTCGGGTTGTGGTTTGGGCACTCGGTCTCTAAAAGGTTCACCATCATTGGTCTATACACCAATGCACAGAGCATGAGCATCAAACAGGGTGAATTAGAAATTCAGGTAAATGAGAGCAGATATGATATTGTTGCCATTACAGAAACTTGGTGGGATGAAGCACACAAATGGAACACACAGCTAGAGGGATTTAAATTATTTAAAAGAAACAGACCAAATAAAAGAGGAGATGGAGTTGCTCTCTATATAAAAAATAACTACATCTCTACAGAAATAGAGCACAACAATGTTGAAAACTGTCTTGAATGCATTTGAGTCAATATAAAAGGGGGGAAAATGACATTACCATAGGTGTATAATATAGGCCACCCAACCAAACAGAGGTAATAGATGAACTTTTTGCTAATCAGTTAACTTAGGTATGTAGGAAGCACATCACATTACTAATGGGGGACTTTAATTACCCTGACATCAACTGGGAGACAAACTCTGCATCAAGTGGAAGATCAAACAGATTCCCGACAAACCTAGCAGACAACTTTGTCTCCGAAAAAGTAAAGAAGGGAACTAGGGGATCAGCCATATTGGACTTAATTCTCACTAACAGAGATGAAATGATAGAAGGTGTTGAAACCACTGGAACCTTGGGGTGGGGAGTGATCATGCAATATTGGAATTCAACATTATGGAAGCATAAGCAATAGAACACAATCAAACTAGAGTCTTGAGAGCTAATTTCAACAAACTTAGAGCTTGGGAAGGATTCCATGGATGAGAATCCTCAAGGGGAAAACAACTCAAGAAGCTTGGGAAATTTTGAAAAATGAGATTGTAAAAGCCCAGTCTAGCACAATATCAACGAAGAAGAAAAATAACAGCTCTCAAAAGAAAGCAGCATGGCTGCATAAAGAACTCTCTGATAAATTGAAAGACAAAAAGGATAAATATAAAAAGTGAAAAAGGGGCACATAACTAAGGCAGAATATCAGCAAATAGCCTGAGCCTGCAAAGATGAAGTGAGGAAAGCTAAGGCTCAGAATGAATTAAGGTTTGCGACCAAAGTCAAAAATAACAAAAACAGCTTCTTTCAACATGTAGAAAACAAGAAAAAAGTTAAGGAAATGATTGGTCCACTAGTGGGAGAAAGTGGCAAGAAGTGACAAGCAACAGGGAGAAAGCAGAACTACTCAACTCATTTTTTGCATCCGTATTTACACAAAGGGAAAAAACAATCCAACCTATCAAAAACAGTACAGTAAAAAACAGATTAGAAACACAAGTTAAGATAGGCAAGAAAATGATACTTCAGCACCTGTCTACCCTAGATGAGTTCAAATCACCAGGACCAGATGGACTACACCCCAAGGTTCTGAAGGAACTGGCAGATGTGATCTCAGAATCACTGAACTATATCTTTCAAAGATCCTGGAGCACTGGAGAACTACCAGAGGACTGGAAAAGAGCTGATGTAGTTCCCATCTTCAAAAAAGGAAAAATATAGATCCAGGAAATTACAGACCTATCAGCCTAACCTCAATACCTGGGAAGATCTTGGAAAAGATAATCAAGCAACGAATCAGTGAAAACCTAAAAGCAAACAAAGTCATTACCAAAAGCCAACATGGGTTTGTCAAAAACAGATCATGCCAGACAAATCTTATTGCATTCTTTGACCAAGTGACAAAATTAGTGGACCAGAGGAATGCTGTGGATATAATTTACTTGGATATCAGTAAGGCATTTGATAAAATAGACCACAACCTACTACTTGATAAGATAGAAAAATGTGGGTTAGACAGCATCACCACCAGATGGATTCGTAGCTGGCTGACAGGGCTGTACTCAGCATGTGGTCCTCAATGGAACTGTATCTACATGGAGGGAAATGTGTAGTGAGGTGGCCCAGTGCTCTGTTCTGGGCCCAGTGCTCTTCAACATCTTCATCAATGATTTGGACGAGGGGATAGATGGGGAACTCATCAAATTTGCAGACGACACCAAGCTGGCAGGAATAGCCAACACTCCAGAAGACAGGCTTAAGATACAGAAGGATCTTGACAGACTTGAACATTGGGTGCTATCTAACAAAATGAAATTCAATAGTGAAAAAAGTAAGGTTCTACATTTAGGCAAGAAAAACCAAATGCACAGTATAGGTGGTACCTTGCTCAATAGTAGCAACTGTGAGAGGGATCTTGGAGTCCTAGTGGACAATCACTTAAATATGAGCCAGCAGTGTGCTGCAGCTGCCAAAAAAGCCAACATAATGCTATGCTGCATTAACAGAGGGATAGAATCAAGATCACGTGAAGTGTTAATACCACTTTACAATGCCTTGGTAAGGCCACACTTGGAATACTGCATCCAGTTTTGGTCACCACGATGTAAAAAAGATGTTGAGACTCTAGAAAGAATGCAGAGAAGAGCAGCAAACATGATTAGGGGACTGGAGGCTAAAACATATAAGGAACGGTTGCTGCTATTGGGTATGTCTTGTTTAATGAAGAGAAGGACGAGGGGGGACATGATAGCAGTGTTCCAATGTCTCAGGGGCTGCCACATACAAGAGGGAGTCAAGCTATTCTCCAAAGCACCTGAAGGCAGGACAAGAAGCAATGGATGGAAACTAACCAAAAGCTAACCTAGAACTAAGGAGAAACTTCCTGACAGTTAAAACAATTAACCAGTGGAACAACCTGCCTCCAGAAGCTGCGAATGCTCCAACACTGGAAGTTTTTAAGAAGGGACTGGACAGCCATTTGTCTGAAATGGTATAGGGTTTCCTGCCTGAGCAGGGGGTTGGACTAGATGACCTCCAAGGTCCCTTCCAACTTTATTATTATTATTATTGATCATCGCACAGTCAGCCAGATGTTCAGACTGGATTTGACATTTTTGTCTACCTATCGAGTCCTTACCAAGGACCTGGGATAGGCAGATGTGGACATTTGAATCTTTTGGGATTACATATATTGTCGCAGGATGGAAGCAGTTCCTAATAAGGCCACCTTTTGCAATTGACTAATGGCGAATTTGTCAATGCCAATGGTATTCAAGTGGTGCTCCAGTTGTTTTGGGATTGCACCTAAGACACCTATTACTATTGGTACTACCCTTGTTAGCCGTTGCCACAATCATTCTATTTCTATTTGTAGGTCTTTGTATTTTGTTATCTTCTCCAGTTCTTTCTCGTCTATTCTGCTGTCTCCAGGCATTGCCACATCCACTATATTATTATTATTATTATTATTATTATTATTATTATTATTATTATTATTATTATTATTATTATTATTATTATTATTATTATTATTATTATTATTATTATTATTATTATTATTATTATTATTATTATTAATGTCCCAGTAGCCTCTCTTTTTTTCTGCATTTCATGATGTTGTCTTCATCTAATTACCACTATATAGTGGCTTGTCCTTAACTGTTCCAGTGTTAGAATAGCGCTTTCCTCCTTACAACAACCCACTTTTGTATGAAAAAAATATTTCATGCTTCTTCAGCCATGACTCATTCATGATACTTTTAGGAGGACCTATTGACTAGATCACGGAGTTGCTGGGCATGAATACCTTTCCCTCCAGTTCCCAATCATTATCTTCAGGCCCAATCAGCTTTGGAGAGCAGAAGGATCTAGTTCTTTCAAACAAGCCTCCTCTATATCTGCCAGGTCATTAAGTCAAGGCCAACCTCAGAGACTCAGATCAATCTGCAGAGAAAGTGACCAATATTCTGCAAAGACAAAGCTGCATTTTGCTCTCTGTCTCTCTCTCTCTTTCTCTCTCTTTCTCTCTCTTCACAACACAGTTCTCTCTGCACTTGTCAGCTATTGTTTAAGCTGCTTTTAATCATGAATTTAGTATGATTCCAACACAGGACTATTCTGTGCCAAACCAGAATTAATTTCAACCAATTGCTAAACCAGCTGGTTTAGGGATCTGTCAAACTCACCTCCTCTCCCAGCCCTAGTCCATATCATGTTAAGGAGACTATTGGTTTTTTTCTGCCAACCAGTGACCAATAGCAAGAACGGATGAAAAAAAAAAACCAGGGGAATCTACTAAATCCAGTCCCTAGTGTGTCCTGTATATGTAAATAAAAACTGCATCATTTGCTGCTACAGGTAGTGATGTAGGAGATGACCAGTCTGAGTCTGAGTGAGGGGTCAAGCATGTCATCAGTCTCGAATCCCTCCAGAGCTTTGTGTGTATGTGATAGGAAATCAGGAGGGCAAGAATGACAAGTGATAAGGACCAGAACAGCCAGATTCTGCTTGTACCAGCATCCCACAGCCAGGCAGCCTGAGAAATAAGTGGATTACCCCCCAAAATCTCAGAGTTCTCAAAACATCTTGGCGAGCTTGGCGGGAAATGGACTGATCATGGGGGGAGGGGTGGACAAACCTACACATTATTTTTGTATCCAGCGAGCGTGATAATTTCAGAGCTGGGCTTGATTTTACTGCAACCATTGCTCTTAGTAGAAGAACCCTTTGCTTTAACCAAATGGAGTCAAAGGCTTTTCTTTTCTAAGGGATCAGATTGGGGCAAGTCTGATATTTTTTATTTTTTTTTTGAAAATTTTATTTATTTTTCCCATCATAAAAAAACAGTCATACATAAACACAATAAACAATCAATAACCCCCCCCAGAACTTCCCAAACCTAATCCCAGGATAATATTCGTATAAAAGTAAACAAATACTAATATCTCTAACTCCACAAAATATCTTAATCTACAAAAAAAGATAGAAGTAAACAAACATAAAAAAATCTAGAAACCTAAATTATATTCTACCACTCTGTGTTTCTTTTGAATATAAACAATCCATCTTCTCCATATTGATAAAA
>NW_015386515.1:776424-783319 GCF_001527695.2 Protobothrops mucrosquamatus | reverse complement strand
GAAAGATGTTTTTTTATATATAATGCAACCCCAGCTTTTTTCTTTAAGGCAGGTGCAGCAAACAAATCTCCAAGCTTGGCATTTAGCAATAATTTTTGATCTTTAGCCACAATATGAGTCTCTTGTAAGCATATAATATCATTGTTAAAATGTCTTAAGTAATGAAAAATCTTACGTCTTTTATGGGGTGTATTAAGTCTCCCCACATTCCAAGATGAAATCTTAAACATTGGCTGATTTCAATCCTATGGCAATGCTTGAAGCATAAGACTTAACAAAGACCTTAGGTCGAGCGCCACCTACTGGCTCTGAAGTGGCAGGTGGTGAACTCTCAGCTGTTTGGCGGGCTGTCAGTTGTTCCTTCTCTTTGCGTCTGTGAGCTGCGCGAGTCACTCTTTGTTCTTTTCCATCATCTTTTGAACGCCCATTTACATTCTTAGCGCCGGAAGTAGAAGGGAGGTCCACAATCGAATGCTCAACCATATCAACCTTTTGAGGTGTAATTGGACACTCCGCTTGCAGCACAGACGCCATAAATTCTTTCGCCTTTTTAATCGAATTAATTCTGTAGCGCTTACCAGCCACCGTTACAATTATGCCCACCGGTACATCCCATCTAAAAATTATTTGCCTGTTCTTAAGCTCCTGCACCAAATTGGAAAAATTGTTAAGTGGTATAGCTATTAAGTGGGGCATCATGTGACCATATCTGATTTATGACTTTTCACCACAATTGTTAAGCAAATCACTGTAGTCATTACATCACTGTGCAATTTGCAACCTTTCCTGATGGCTTCCCCATTGACAACTTGTTGGAAGCTGACTCGGAAGGTCATAAATGATGATTGCATTATCCCGGGCCACTGTAACCATTGTAATTGTGAGCCAGTTGCCAAGCACCCAGAGCATGATCATGTAAGTATGGAGATGATGTGACAGTTGTAACTATGAGGTCAAAGGTCATGTTTGTCAGTGCAATTGTAACTTCGGTCACAAAATGAGTGGTTGTAAGTTCAGGGAGAATTACCTGTAACAGTCTAAATCAGGGATCCCCAACCCCCGGTCTGTGGACCGATACCGGACCACAGCATGCCAGCAACCAGTCTGCACAAACAAGCAAAGCCCCATCCGTGAGATGCAGGCAGCACACAAAACCACGCACCCTCCGGTCCACAGAAAACCCTCTCTCCACGTAACCAGTCCCTGGTGCCCCAAAACATGACATTATTTAGACCTCTGGTCTAAATAATGTCATGTTTAAAGATATTCCAATCTTATAATAATAATATCAAACCTATTCTTTGCTTCACTAACTTTTCCAAGAATTCAGGAAAGACTCAAAACAAGAAAACAATGCACTGATTCTTAAATAGTTTTTGGGGTGGTCTCAATACATCATTTTCAGATATACAACATGTAAATCAACTTTAGGTAAATCACTATAGTTCAATTTCAGATAACATGCCAAATATTCGCTGCCATTTTGGCCAATGTGCCTGCCTTTTTGGCATTTTGGCAATTAACTGACTATAGGGGGCGAAACCCTGGCCCCCTCAGAGAGGGCGCGCAACTTGGGAGTCCTCCTGGATCCACGGCTGACATTGGATGACCATCTGTCGGCCGTGACCAGGGGGGCGTTTTATCAGGTTCGCCTGATTCACCAGTTGCGACCTTTTCTGGACCGGGATGCCTTGCGCACAGTCACTCATGCTCTCGTCACCTCCCGCCTGGACTATTGTAACGCTCTCTACATGGGGCTCCCTTTGAGGAGCACCCGGAGGCTTCAACTGGTCCAGAATGCGGCCGCGCGGGCGGTGTTGGGAGGGACTCGTCGCTCCCATGTAACACCGCTGTTGCGCGAGCTGCACTGGTTGCCAGTGGCCTTCTNTTCTTGCTAGAAAGTATCATTCATCGCCATTTTAAGTTCACTTTCACACAATCCAACCCAAGTATAGGGAAGATCAAAATAGCTCAAGTTAGAGTAGAGTCCAAAATAAGAAACAAGCTTCCAGGGTCGGTTTGTCTGCGTATAGTCACTCACAGTTAAGTTTAAGTTGCAGCGGTGGCGGCGGCTTCTAGCTTCGCCAGGGCGAAGGCGTCCTGGATCGCGGAGAATCCTCGGGGCTCCGGAGGAGTTCTAACCTACATCGTCCAGATCGGACGACTCGGGAACTCAACTCCTACCCCGGGCAACTCACCGATCCCCTTATGCCCGGGGGAAAGGTATCAAGCCGTTTGACAGCTAGTGCTCGCTGTCAAAATGGCTTTTACGCGAAAACAGGCGGGAGGCAGCTACAGCTGCATCCGACGAGGTCGCCTGCTCACCGGAAGTCGGGGCAAGTCTGATATTAAGCCAGCTCTGCAGTTGTGGCCCGGAGAGGAAACTGCCTCTACCGTGAGGACTGTGAAAATGCTGTCGGCTCAAGGGAGGAACCAGGAGGAGAGCGAGGCCTGGAGGGCTGGATCTACCCGGATGGCTGGGAGGGGACAACCACCAAGACCCACCAAGGTCCCTCGGGGTCGGGAAGAAGGAAGAATGGGAGGAGAAACCCAGAAGCCCTTCTGGACAGGGTGCACCAGGGTGCAGCCGCCAGCGAGAGACCCGAATGAAGCTGGAGGAACTGGAGGAAGAATCGAGCTGGAGCAAGAGGACTGGATGCTGGAGCAAGTCACAAAGTTCCTGAGGGGGGCTTTCGGTTGTGTCAAAGCTCGAGAAGCCCTGGTCCGAGTGGCATATCCCACTGACCAGCCAACTCCAGCCCAGCAGGCAAGGGAGCAACTACCTCTGCCACCACAATGGCGGCAGCAGCAACCCCTTCGCCAACTGCAACCGCCCCAGCACCTGACCTTGCAGCCCAGCCTGCACCAGCTGCAGGAGCAGCACCAGCAAGGGCGCAAGATACCAGCCCTGGGAGTAAAGTTCAACACAGACCCCAAGCAATTGGGATTCTGCCTGGCACAGGTTTGGACATACATGCAAGAGTATGGTCCAGAAATAGCCACCGAAGGGTGGTGTGGTACTTGAACCCAGAGTTAGTGGGGGATGCAGCTGAATGGATGGTCACCCTCCACAACGATGATGCCCTGGAGCTGAGAAACCTCAACTGCTTCTTGGCTGCCCTTGGAAGCGCTCTAGCCAATTGCAAAGCGAGAGATCGCATAAAGACCATCAGCTAAGAGTGCAGGGGGATGGCCGAGTACACCCAGGAGTTTCGTGACCTGGCCTGCCGGCTGACCAGAAGACCTCTTGATTCGATGCTTCTGAGACGGTCTAAGTGATGAGGTCTACAACACCTGCATTTCCAGAGATGCCCCCCCCCTCCATGGCTGGTATGTCTTAGCAGAGGAAGTGGAAATCAACCTGACTCAATCCAGATACTGGCTGAGCCGTGGATGGCGAAGATCTCCCCGTGAAAAGAAAGAGGCCCCAAAACTGGCACCACATGAGCAAAGCCCATGCCGGTGACTGCTGGCTGCTTCAGGTGTGAGAAGGAGGCACCAAGCTGCTGACTGCCAAGCTGCATGCCAAGTCCAAAAGGCAACTCTGGGTGCTGCCCAAAAACCAGCGAAACCACAACAGCGAGCCCGTAAAACCACCCTGAAGGGAGTGGAAGTTGTAGAGTTCACCCCATCCCCCAAGAGGGCAGGAGGACTCTGACTGACCTGGTGGGCAGCCTGGTGGAAAGTGAGTCGCACTACGATGATGATCCCTTGGTAAGTTGCCCAGTCAACCCAGTGACCAACCCCATAGAACTGGTTCAATCCTTTGAGAGAAAAGGGAGCCTAGTAGCCCTTCTGGACAGGGTGCACCAGATGCCTGGTCAACCCTGCCCTGGTCAAGAAACTTGGTGTGAGACTCAAACAGCTTAAAGTACCCATAGTTTTCTGCCAGCTGGATGGCTCAGTGGTGGGGCGGAGGGAGCAACATTTGTTCCAAACCAATAGAGATGAGGATGGGTCATACACACAGAGACCCTGAGCTACATCATAGCCCCTGGAATGGAAAGGCCTTTTGTGTTAGGACTGTCTTGACTCCAGAAATGGAACCCCTCTGTGAAATGGAGGAGGGGGCTGTTAAAAATCAGGCTTGCCAGCTATGAAGGGGCAGGGGGAAAGGGCCATCAAAAACTTGCCCCAAAGCTGCAACAGGAAAAACCAAAAAGGGAAGTGGGAATAGTCACCAAAGGTTGGACCCAGGCTGACCATTTGATCCCCAAGGAGTACTGGAACTTACGGCATATCTTCAGTGAGGTCAGGAGTGCTCCCACCCCACCAGCCAACTGACTGTGCCATAGATATCCTACTGGGGGCCAAACTACCCAAACCTAAACTGTATTCCATGACCCCTAGGAAGGAATTGCAGACTTTTGTAGACAAAAAACTGAAGCATGGATCCATCCAACCCGCCAGACAGAGCATGGCTGCCCTGGTACTTTTTAGGGAGAAGTCTATTGTGGGCTTAACACTGTGTGTGTGGAAAATGTTTACTCACTCCCCTTCATGAAGGACATGCTGGCCCATTTGGCCAAAGGAAAAGTGTTCACCGAGTTGGATTTGCAGGAGGCATACTACCAAGTGAGGATCAAAGCAGGGTTGAGTGGAAAATGCCTTTCAATTGCCCCTTAGAATGCTTCCAGTTCTGAGTCCTCCCTTTTGGATTGCAAGGGGCCCCTGCTGTGTATATGCAGCTAATAAACGAAGTGCTGCATGGACACCTGTATAAGGGAGTGTTAGTTTACCTGGTGACATTTTAATCTATACTGAGACCATGGCAGAACATGTAAAACAGAGCTGTACGCAAGAAGTCGAACGGCCGAACTACCGTATATGCCAAGCTGTCCAAATCTGAATTTCATTAGGGTAAAATCTACTATCTGGGCTACTGCATATCCCACATGAGGATAGAGATGGACCCTGAAAAGGTGCGGGCAGTGCTAGAGTGGGCTCCTCTCCACACCCAGAAGCAATTACAAAGCTTCCAGCCACTTAAATGGACTATGGAATGCCAAGCTATATTCGAAAAGCTTAAGGGCTTGTTCTCAGTGAAGCCAGTGCTGAAACATCCAGATCCCAATTCCCCCTTCGTCATTCAGGCTGATGCCAGTGATGTCACAGTGGGTGCAGTGCTTTTACAGGAAAATGAGCAAGGGCAGCTTGTGCCTACACTTCTAAATGAGACGGAGCAGAGATGGGCTGTCTGGGAGGAGGAAACCTATGTGCTGCGCTGGGCGCTCCTACCTGGAGGCATTTTCTAAAAGGAGGGGAAACCCCATTTGAAGTATGGACTGACCATAAAAATTTAGAAGCATTAACCTTCTCCCCACCCCGGAGACTATCGCTCAAACAGGCTCACTGGGCACAGTACTTTAACCGATTCAACTTCACGTAAGGTACTTTCCAGGGAGGAGGAACTTTCTAGCACCAGGCTACCGCAATACAGTAGTTCAGAGCCAGAGGTGATTAAACCGGTTATCTCCTCCAGGCAATTGGTGGCCCCAGTCACCACCTGAGCACAAGCCAAAATGACAACCCAACTAGCTGATGATTTAAAGGGTATCTTAAGGCAGCTTTGGAGGAGGATGAGTGGTTCCAAATGCATGAGGAAGAATGTACAATGCCAGATGGTCTAGCCTGGGTGGGAGCTAAATGATATGTCCCACAAAGCCCATGATTAATGGTCCTACAAAAAAGCCAGGATTCAAAAGTGGTGGGGCACTTTGGCTTCGTAAAAACCCTGCACCTAATTAAGTGTCAATTTTGGTGGCCATCACTGAAAAAGGACATAGAGAGCTATGTGGCAACTGCCCCATTTGTGCCTCTGCCAAGAGGCGACAAGAGAAAATATCCAGGCTTCTCCAGCCAGTAGCAGAGCCCAAAGCCCCATGGAAAGAAATACCCATGGACTTCATTGTAGAACTGCTCAAAAGCTCGGGGAATATGGTGATCTGGGTGATAACCAATCTCTTCTCCAAGCAAGTGTACTTTATATCCTGTCAAAAAATCCCCTCAGCATGCGCTTTGGCTAAACTATTTGTGCAGCACATCTGTCAGCTGCACGGTGCTCCAGAAAGAATAATCTCAGATCGCAGAGTCCAATTCACTTCATGGCTTTGGCAGGAGTTCCTAAAAGTTTTGAGTTCAGCTCCTTGCATCCTCAGGCTACAAGGTTATGTGAACGGACAAATGGCATCCTGGAGCAGTACCTCAGATGCTATATTAATTACCAACAGGACAATTGGGTGGATCTCTTCCCTTTTGCAGAGGTCACCTACAATAATTCAGTGTACAGAGTAGCACCAGGTTCACTCCATTTAAAGTGGCCATAGGACAAGACTTTGTAGCTATCCTTGAATTACCTCAGGCCACCCCATTGATTGCATTGCTGAAACATTGGGTTGCCCACTTACAGAACACCTGGCCAGTGGTGAGAAAAGCTTTGGATGAAGCTAAGGAAGTACCACAAAACAGATTGATCAAAAAAACCCACATCAAGCCAAAGGACTTTAAGGTGGGAGACAAAGTCTATCTCTCTAACAAATTCCTACAATCTAGACAACAGTAAAAGAAATTGGGGCCGAAATAAGTTGGACCTTTCCCCATCAAGAAGATTATTAACTCAGGACTTCCGGTTTGAGTTCCTGTGCCGATGGCAGCTATTCTTTTGGCTGCCTGCCCCGAGGACGCGTAAAAGCCGCAGGAGCAGCGTCAAACAGCTGCTCCGCGGCTTGAATCTCCTTCCCCGGGCAAAGGGGAGGGGGGAGAGTTTCCCTGATAGGGGTAGAGCTCCTGAGCTCCCACAGTTTTATAGCTGTGGGGGTGGAAGTGAGTTCCCCCGGAGTCAGGGACTTTTCTCCGCGCTTTGGGCTGCCTCCGTTCCAAGAACGAAGCCAGACAC
>NW_015386515.1:763842-772651 GCF_001527695.2 Protobothrops mucrosquamatus | reverse complement strand
AATTTGTAATAATGATGTTTAATATGTCAGTTTAGAAGAGAGCTAAAGGATGTTATAGAATTGTTAATTTAAGGATAATATAATTTAAGACAGAATATAATTATTGTATTGTAAACCCTGTGTGTAGCTCTGGGAAGTCGGGGGGAAGGGAGGGGGGTGGGGAAGGGTGGGGTATGAGGGAGGTGGGGAGTTATATTGTTAAAATTTTAAAAATTTTCAATTAAAAAAAAAAAAAAGAAGATTATTAACTCAGTAACTACAGAACTTGAGCTGCCAAAAAATGCTCAGACGTATACCCCAGTACTTCTTGTAGCCTACTAAAACCAGAAATCACGTCTTCCCTGGGTCCCGAATCGCAACCATCTCCCAACCCCATTATGATCGAGGGAGAGCAACACTTTGAAGTCAAAGATGCTTTGGATTCTCACATACATCGGGGAAAACTCAGTATTTGGTAGTGTGGAAAGCCTTTCCCCCCTCAGAAATTAAAAGGGTCAACTCCCAACATATTAAAGCCCCCAAACTGCTTTAAAAATTCCATGACTGATACCCAGATAAGCCACACTATTTGCTAATTGGGAAATTTTGTATATCTCTCCCTTCCCTCTTCTTCTGCAGGACTAATGTCCCAGTCAAAGGGGGCAGAATGTCACCTCTTCCTGGCTCAGCTGGGGCCTTACAGGCATCCTGCCATCAAAAGAAAAAGGGGGAGGAAGGATGAAAGGGGAAAGATGAAAGGGCAATAGAGCTTTGTGTATACATGATAGGAAATCAGGTGGGGGGAATGACAGGTGAGAAGGACCAGAGCAGCCCGATCCTGTTTGTACCAGCATCCCATGGCCAGGCACCCTGAGAAGTGTGCGGACTACCCCCCAAACATCTCAGAGTTCTCAAAACTTCTTGGTGAGTTCTGGTTGGCTGGAAACAGACTGGTCATGGGGAAAGGGATGGGCTGGGGGCAAACCAGTGGTGGGATTCAGCCAGTTCATACCACTTCGGCAGAACCAGTAGCTAATTTTTTGTTGCCCAGGCCCAGAATGGACTTCTGGAAGCGGCATTCATACAGACAACCAGTTGTTCACATATTTGAATCCCACCACTGGGGCAAACCTACATCTTATTTTTGTATCCAGCAAGCACGGGAGATTTCAGAGCTGGCTTGACTTTACTGCAACCATCACTCTTAGTAAAAGAACCCTTTGCTTTAACCAAATGGAGTAAAAAGCTTTTTCTTTCCTAAGGGATCGGATTGGGGCAGGTCTGACATTTATGGCCAATTTGCTTTAAGCATTAGTAGTTCAGATTCTTGTACAAGAGTGATAGCATTAAATAAACTTGTATTCATTTGAACTACCTTGCTTCATGATTACTTGCACCTGCAAGTCCTCAGTTAATTATCATAATTGGGATCAGGAACTCCATCACTAAGCAACGCAGTTGTAAAATGTGATGTCATATGACTACCCTGACTCAGGACAGGCTTACAGCAGTTCAGCAATTTCCAATTGTGGTCCTTATTTGAATACTGTGTGGTTGTTAGGAATGACATCACATGATCACCGCATGCAACTTCCTCCCAGATAAGCAAAGTCCTTACTGACTTTGCTTATCTGAGGCCAGCATGAAGGTCACAAACAGCAAACCTGTGACCATGAGTTGCTGCAGCCATTGTAATTGCAAGCCATTGCAAGCACCTGAATCACAACTACATGACTGGGTGCTACAATGGCCACTTCAAGGATCAGCTGAAAATCTTGTTCAGTGCCATCATAAACTCAAAAGGTTGTTAATCAAGGACTACCTGTATTGTACCTGAAGTAGGGTAGAGAACACATGTATTTTATTATCAACTTCTATACTGCTGACATCATGTGGAAGCCTGCAATAAAACCCTAATATAATTAAAGACTACCCTATGGAAACCATGCTAGTGTCCTTCCCTAGCAAGCACCACAAATGCAAAATAGTTTGTCAATCCAAGGATATTCTTAGCTTTACCAGTGTTAAAAATACTTATTCTGGCACCATTCAGGAGCACCTCAAGAAGGGTAAAAACCGTTGGACTTTGTCACATATTACCTTGGAGGGAAGTCAGGGGACCACAGTGGCTTGAAACAGAAGTAATGGATCTGCAAAGGAGGCAGCCATTTTATGCCAGTAAAGTTTTCTCTCAATTCAAGGTTGGTACTGAGCACCACAACTCAGCAGTGGAGAATGGCCCTTAGAGAACCTTTAACAGATCATTATTGTTTTAATAGTTGTGTTAATTAGCACATTGAGCTACTCAACCTCAGTCAAAACAAAATTGGGACAAATAGCTTACCCTTTTAAGGGTAGGATTAGAATTCAAAGTATCACAATAAATTAGAATTATTTGGCTGGAACTAAACTGAAATATAAAATAGTGCAAAAATGTTAAGGACCTGAGAGTAGAAAAGGACTACCATGCAAGTTATAGAAAAGCCAGTAGCCTAATATATTTTGAAAAAAAAATCCAGTACATTTTTGGATGACAGAATAAAACTCTATCAAAAAACCCTAACCCCAATAAACCATTATATATGGTTTAGGTCAGCATGGATCAAACTAACCTTCATTTCCCTGCCAATCCATAAAATAAAATAAATACACTAAACCAGAGATCTACAGTTTAAAGGTCATTCCCTATCCTAAATTGCATTTTACTGCTTATTAAATATCACATATGAAGGAGTGCTAAGAACAATTAAAAACTAATGATATATCTTGGAATATGAGCTAATTTTGATAGGTCAAATGATTAACTGATAACTTCCAAGCAGGATGTGGAGCCTGTCTAGTATCAAACACTTCAGGCATGGATAAATGTGAATAGTGCAGTGACCACTTGCCTAGAATAAATTTGGTGGACATTTATTTATTTCTGAGATTTAGAGGCCACCTGATTCTCTGGGCAGATTACTTCAAATAAGAAAAACAGCAAGGAAGTCCCTTGCATCTGGCCAAACACATTCTCTCCAACAAAAACATCACCCCCTCTAACCTAAGGCCTAGGAAAACACCCACATTGTTTAATCTTTCTGGAATATCTGGTGGGGTGACATGGATTTCTGGGGAGAGAGGTATCATTCCAGAGGTGCTGTAATGGAGAAGGCATGTTTCTTCGATCCTGATGAACACATTGTTTGAGTGAGGGGACCTCAAGCACACTGACTCTGCTGCTCACTGGATGGGCAGAAACCATGGGAGATAGATGGTCTCTTAGGTAAACTGGCCTTATGCCATGGAGAGCTTTAAGATGATAACCAGCTACTACGATGGTTGCTGGAAGCCCACTAGGAGCCAGTGCAGCTCATGGAGCAGAAGTTCATACTGTATGTGCATACTGAGGCATGCCCAACACAGCCCGTACCACTGCAATCTGGACTAGCTATGACTTTCAAATGGTCTTCAAGAGGAGCCTTATATAGAGCACATTGCAATAGTCCAATCACATGGTTGGTTATGTCAAGGCCGTAAATGACTGTCTAGTGGGCCTCCTTATCTAAGAATGAACACAAACAGCACATCATAAAATAATAGATGAAAGGTCATCTTGGACTTACAGCTCTGCTCAAAGATTGTTCTACTTTTAATTGGGGAAGTGCAACCTCATCCAAGACTAAAGATGGAGAGTACCCAGAACTAGAGTGCTCAAAAACCCATAGCTACTTTTAAAAGGATTGAACTTGAGTTTATTCTTTCCTGTCCAAACTGACATAGCCTCCACATAATAATAATAGCACTTAAACTTATATATCAGCCCATAGTGCTTTACAGCACTCTCTGGGCTGTTTACAAAGTCAGCATATTGCCCCCAACAATCTGGCTCCTCATTTTACTGATCTCAGAAGAATGGAAAGCTGAGTCAATCTTGAGCCTGTCAGAATCAAACTCCAGGCTGCAGGCAGAGTTTACCTGCAATACTGCATTCTAACCACTGTGCCACCACGGCTTCTATACCAGTGGTGGCGAACCTATGGCACGCGTGCCAGAGGTGGCACTCGGAGCCCTCTCTGTGGGCACACGTGCCGTTGCCCCAGCCTCGCCTCCCTGCACGACCCCCTCCTCACCAGAAGCCCCCCTGGAGGAGAGTCACCCCTGAGCATGGCCCACACGGAGCAGCGCAGCCAAGGACATGGCAGCCAGGCAGTGTAGACAAGACTCTGCCCTCACGCCCCATCCCGTACAGTTGATGCTGTGGGGCACGGGCAGAGGGTGTGGCCGCCATGGTGCTGCTGGGCTGCCTGGGCGATCTGCGGCGGGCCCTGGGGGCAGGTGGGGTGCGGGGTGGGGTGGGGTGGGAATGGGGCAGGGGTGGGACAGGGGCGGGGCAAGGGATGGGGCCAGTTTTGAGGCACTCGGTCTCTAAAAGGTTCGCCATCACTGTCCTATACTAATGGGCCAGCACATTGATAGCATCAGTCGGCTGGCCCGAGGTTGGGATGTATAACTGGATACCATTAGCATATTGTTGATATTAGACTCCAAACCAATGTATGGGCTTCCTCAGTGGTTTCACTGTTAAATGTTAAGAATCACTATTTTAGATGTTAAACAGGAGGAGAGAAAATGTTGAGCCCTCAGGCATTGCTCAGAGAATCAAAGACATTCATATAGACTGTTTCAATAATACTGAGAAGTAATCAATGCATAATGCACTAAGGGGTATGAAAGTATGCCAAAATAAAAATAAAAATCATGCAGCTTGATTGGCTGGTTGCAATGGTGTTTTTCATATGTGCAGTTGCTATTATTTTCTATACTATTGTTCTACCCAACATGGGCAGTAGTCATATGAGCTTTTTAATTTCCATTCTTCAACACAAGTTAAACACATGAGCTAGCTACTCTTTGAATTAACTGGTTTAAGTTGTATGATTTTAGAAAGTGTTAATCTACTATGATTAGCCTTTGCAGAAAATGCAACAAAACCAAAAGTTTAGTGACTTAAAAGTTCAGAGCTTTTTCTAGAATAAAGTTTACTGAGAGAGATTAAAATACAATGAAGATTTTTTTTACTTTGAGATATCACAAAACTTTTCATTGGTTTTGCAAATGTTATGCATTAGCTTTTAAATGTAGACTTAATATAGTTGATTTACCTATCCTTTAGAATAGAATAGAGCTGGAAGGGACCTTGGAGGTCTTCTAGTCCAGCCCCCTGCTCAAGCAGGAGGTCCTATACCATCTCAGTCAGATGATTGTCCCGTCTCTTTTTAAAAACTTCCAGTGATGGAGCACCCACGATTTCTGGAGGTAAGCTGTTCCATTGGTTGATTGTCCTCACTATCAGGAAGTTTCTTCTTAATTCCAGGTTGCTTCTCTCCTTGATCAGCTTCCAACCATTGTTTCTTGTCCTTCCCTTTGGTGCTCTGGTGAACAATCTGTCCCCCTCTACCTTGTGGCAGCCCCTCAGATACTGGAACACTGCTATCATGTCTCCCCTATTTAGACTGGCCAAACCCAAGTTCCACAGCCATTCTTCGTACGTTTTGGTCTCCAGGCCTTTGATCATCTTAGTTGCTCTTCTCTGAATTTTTTCCAGACTCTCAACATCTTTTTTGTGATATGGTGACCAAAACTGGCTGCAGTATTATAGGTGTGGTCTTACTAGGGCTTTATAAAGTGGTACTAATACTTCATGTGATCTTGATTCTATGCCTCTGTTTGTATAACCCAAGATTGTATTAGCTTTTTTGGTTGCTGCTGCACACTGCTGGCTCATAGTTAAGTGATCGTCCACCAGGACTCCAAGGTCCCTCTCACAGTTACTGCCTCCAAGCCAGGTCTTGCCCAATCTGTATTTGTTCCTTTGGTTTTTCCTGCCTAAGTGTAGTACTTTGCTTTTCTTCACATTGAAACTCATTTTGTTGGATAGGGCCCATTGTTCAAGTTTGTCAAGATCTTTTTGGATCCTGAGTTTGTCTTCTAGGGTGTTGGCTACTCCTGACAGTTTGGTGTCATCTGCAAATTTGATGAGTTCCCCTTCAATTCCCTCATCTAAATCGTTTATGAAGATATTGAAGAGTACTGGGCCTGATGGGTCCTTGTGGTACCCCACTGCTTGCTTTTCTCCATGTGGACGTAGTGCTATTGAGGACTACTCATTGAGTATGGTTTGCCAGCCAGCTACAGATCCATCTGGTGGTGGTGTTGTCTATTCCACCTTTTTCTAGCTTACTGAGGAGTAGGTTGTGGTCTACTTTGTCAAATGCCTTACTGAAATCTAGGTATACTATGTCCACTGCATTTTGTTGGTCTGCTAGTTTAGTTACTTTATTGAAGAATGAGATCAGATTGGTTTGGCATGATCTGTTTTTAACAAACCCATGCTGGCTACTAGTTATGACTTGGTTTTCTTCTAGTTGTTCACAGATCTGTTTTTTTATTATCTTTTCTAGGATCTTCCCAGATATTGAAGTTAAACTGATTGGTCTCTAGTTTCCTGGGTCCTTTTTTTCCCTTTCTTGAAGATGGGGACCACATCAGCCCTTTCCCACTCCTCGGGTATCTAATTTTTCACAGTACACTACTATACATTGGGCTTCTTCTCGCATTTTATGGCATTTAGGGTGGGGCTATTTGGTGGGAAACTTGAGTTGCTACTTTACAATCAGATTTTCTGTATGATAATTGGAAGAATACATCCTCTGCTGATTACATATTCATTATGAAAAAAACAAGAACCTTAAGTATCATGGGAGGGAACTATTCACTCCTTTAAAAAGTATAACATACTACATTCTACATTTCTATTCATTTCTACATGCTACATTCTACACTGAATAGGAAATGAATTTGGAGACAAAAAGTCATATTCTCAACTCAGCAAGTGGGAGTAGATGGATGCAGCACAACATGTCTACTAATTTACTCAAAAGGTGAGAGATAGGCAGAGGAAGATTTGTTTATTTTCCAAATTTCTAGGCTGTCCAACCTCCATGAAAATTCCTTTGCATACCTATCCACAGAGCTTTGGCAACAGTTCTCACTGAGTAATCATTTCCACATGTCCTCTCCTGTGCTCTAGAATGCACAGTATATTTTGGAACATCAAAAGGCAAGTGTTCTGTCTACGTCCCCTTTGAGAATTCAGCAAACGTGGCTAAAATGCAGTGGGAGGATGAGTGAATACATCTATGGGATTTGAGGGTCTGCTGGGGACCTGACACTGATATGGTATAGGATTTGAGGTATCTATCTTTTCTTTGCTAGTTGGAAATGAGTGCATAGTCTTTACCCTTTTCTCTAGACTGGGCAAAATTACCTGGTTGGTAAGGAAGAAAGCAATGACATAGCAAACAGCTATAAAGAGCCCTGGATGAAGCAGATGATCTGGACCTTTTTCACATGACACAGCAGTGAAACAGTGAATGTGACTGAAACAATGACTGAACAGTCACAATTGTTGATGACTTTTGGAGGACTTGGGAAGTTTGGTGGTGCTACCATTCTGTTCCTCCTGGACCTCTGAGCAGCTTTTGATACCTTTGACCATGGTATCGTTCTCTGGGGGCTGGGAATGGGAGGCACTGGGTTACAATGGTTCTCCTCCTTCCTCCATGGCCCATTCCAGTCGGTGTTGGTGGGAGGAAAGAGGTCGAGCCCTAGGACCCTGCCATATGGGATGCCCAGGGCTTGAGCTTTTCGCCTCTTCTTTTTAACATCTACATAAAAGCACTGATGGAGATCATCCAATGTTATGGGCTTTGTTGTTGTTGTTGTTAGTTGTGAAGTCATGTCCGACCCATAGTGACCCCATGGACAATGTTCCTCCAGGCCTTCCTGTCCTCTATCATCTTCTGGAGTCCATTTAAGCTCATGCCTACTACTTCAGTGACTCCATCCAGCCATCTCATTCTCTGTCGTCCCCTTCTTCTATTGCCCTCAATCTTTCCCAGCATTAGGCTCTTCTCCAGTGAGTCCTTCCTTCTCATTAAGTGGCCAAAATACTTGAGTTTCAACTTCAGGATCTGGCCTTCTAAAGAGCAGTCAGGGTTGATCTCCTCTAGGACTTGATCGCCTTGCAGTCCAGGGGACTCGCAGGAGTCTTCTCCAGCATTATAGTTCAAAGACCTCAATACTTTGGCGCTCAGCCTTTCTTATGATCCAACTTTCACAGCCATACATTGCAATTGGGAAAACCATGGCCTTGACTATACGTACTTTTGTTGGCAGGGTGATGTCTCTGCTTTTAAGTATGCTGTCTAGATTTGCCATAGCTTTCCTCCCCAGGAGCGTCTTTTAATTTCTTGGCTGCAGTCCCCATCTGTGGTGATCTTGGAGCCCAGGAAGATAAAATCTGTCACTACCTCCATTTCTTCCCCATCTATTTGCCAGGAATTGAGAGGGCCGGATGCCATGATCTTGGTTTTCTTGATGTTGAGTTTCAAGCCAACTTTTGCACTCTCTTTCTTCACCCGCATCAAGAAGCTCTTTAGTTCCTCTTCATTTTCTGCCATTAGAGTGGTATCATCTGCATATCTTAGGTTGTTGATATTTCTCCCGGCAATCTTAATTCCAACTTTTGATTCATCTAGCCCTGCCTTTCTCATGATGTGCTCTGCATATAAGTTAAATAGGCAGGGCGACAGAATACAGCCTTGCCGGACTCCTTTCCCAATTTTGAACCAATCAGTGGTTCCGTGTCCAGTTCTCACTGTTGCTTCTTGACCCACATATAGGTTTCTCAAGAGACAAATAAGATGGTCTGGTACTCCCATCTCTTTAAGAACTTGCCACAATTTGTTGTGATCCACACAATCAAAGGCTTTAGCATAGTCAATGA
>NW_015386515.1:748872-763742 GCF_001527695.2 Protobothrops mucrosquamatus | reverse complement strand
TAATTTGATCTGTAGTTCCTCTGCCTCTTCAAAATCCTGCCTGTACTTCTGGAAGTTCTCGATCCACATACTGCTGGAGTCTACCTTGTAGGATTTTAAGCATAACTTTACTTGCATGGTTATGGGCTTATGATACCCAATTATATATCCCCACCCTTAATTGGATAGATGATGCTATGGAGGTGCTGGCTGTGTGCCTGGAGACCAAAAGAGTATGGATGAAGAGGAATTGGCTTCAACTCAACCATAGGAAAACAGAGTAGCTGTGGGCTTTTGGCTTCCTAGGCACAAATGACATTTCACCTCTGACTCTGTATGGGGTGGCACTTCCCTGGACTAAGTTGGTGCGCAATTTGGGGATCCTCCTAGACTCATTGCTGTAGCTTGAGGAGCAGGTGGCAGCTGTAGCTATGGGGGTCTTTGCACAAATTCATCTACTGTGCCTTTCCTGAACCAGGAGGCCTTGCTCATGGTCACTCATACCTTGCTCACCTCCTGTTTGGATCACTGCAATGCACTGTACATGGGTTTGCCCTTGAAGACCACTGGAAACTACAACTGGTTTAGAGTATGGCAGTGAGCTCAGTGATGGAAGCCCCTAGGTTTACCCAAAGAACACTTCTGTTACACTGGCTCCCAGTTACCTTCCAGATGCAATTCAAGATGCTATTATAACCTTCAGTATGGGCCAGGTTATCTGTATCTTTGGGTCTCCCTAAGGATATATACCATCCTAACAGAATAGACAGGGTGGGCATGCTCCTAGTCCCTTCCCTTAAACATTGCCATCTTAGGGAATCTTAGGAAAATGTGCCTTTTCCGTGGCAGCCCTTGCCCTGTGGAACACTCTTCCCTCTGTAAAGTTCTGCAGGCCTCCATCCTCCTAACCTTCCAAAAATCTCTGAAGACATGGCTTCTCCTCCGTGCTGAAATAGGGTGAGGTGGATGAGAGGATTTAGCGAGGATATTGGAAATATAATATTGGTTTTTAATGTGTATGGTTTTAATAGATATGTGTACTATGCTATTTTTTATTTATATTGTTTGGGTTTGTTTATTGGGAACTGCCCAGAGTGTGATATAAAAGGATGGATATATAAATATTTTAAATAAATAAATAAACAATTATTATATTTTTCTCACACATCAAATATTCAACAAGGTCCCAGTCCCAGCCCTGTCCAAGAGAGTATGTACCTCAGCTGCCCTGGTTCTCTCTCTAGTTTCACAGCCCTTGCTGCTCATCCACGTGGCAGGCAGTCTAGTTGTTCACACAGCAGCAGATGTTTGTCACTGCCAAGTCCCACATCCCACTGCTGTTTCTACAATCATTGCAGCCTTGCCGGCTTCCCATTCCTTTATTTATTTAGCTCTTTGCTGCTGTTACAAATCTTTTGGGGAGGATGCTTTATCTTTAATTCAAGCCTCCCACTGCCGGTAGAGCCACAAGGAACTTATTCTAAGCTGCTCCTATCCATCTGTCACCACAGGATTGAAGGAAATGGCATGGAAAAGAGATAAGCACTAAAAGGACAGGACTTGAATCTGTTTAGGCAATGCATCTCAACAACGCGTTCACTCCAAGATCACTAGCGGGACAAAAGATCTCTCTCTGCATTCTTCGCTCTTTCTGTGAATAGTCACTCTACAGATACTGGAGTCTTATCAAGTCTGCTGAGTCTTGAGTTCATCTCCAAAGAAAAGTAAAACCATGTAAGGGTGAAGGTAATCCTTATTAGAGAAGGAGATGGAAATTAGATGAATATGAATTCCAAGTCTTCAAAACAACAAATGAATTTTGTTCATCAAAATGACAATTAATTTTAAAAAGCTGTGGTAAACATCCAATTAAACAGAGTTGTCTTTGGCATATTCATGTTCACCCTGTATCTTCTACAAGCCCTTCTACTTGGCAAACTTTTATCTGAAGAAGGTGCACTTCAACTCCACTAATCAAGTTACCAGAAAATGTCTATCTTATCAAAATGATATGGAACCCTGCCTTGGAGAAAATTCCAGCCAAAGAGGAGTGCACTTCTCAAAGCCACATCCTTCACATATGGGTTTCCAGAATTATTCACAAGCGCAACCATTTGTATTCAATATATCTGGGGGATGTCTAATAAAGGAAGGGTTGATCTCTCAACACAGTCTCTCTGCCAAAGCATTGATTTGTTTTATACTAAAGAAAATGAAAAGATTAATAGGAAACCAACTCATATTTGCCATTAAAAATACAGTTGGTTAGGAGTTATAAATAATCCTCTGATCATGGTACCTGAAGGATACACATGAATGCAAGCACACACTTGTTACATTCATGTTTTCAGCTTACGGTACAAATTCTTAGATTTATACTAAAACATGTAGGGCTAATTCTTACCAAAATGATGAATTTGTGTGTCGCTTTTATACATGAAACTGCATTTGGAATTCACCACATTGAGCATTTCCTTAAAATAGTTTTAATTCTACTCTGCTTTTCAGTGAAATCAAAGCATCAGATAGCAATTAAAAATAATGCAAAAACTTTGTATGTGGAATAGACTCAGTTGAACTGGATTTGGGCATAAATAATACTATTATAAATATATAATTAAAAAATTCTAGTTTAGGACAAATCATGAGATATCTTCTGCTACTGTCTTACTGTCCTTTAAACATCTTAGAATTCAAACTAGAAAGATCAGGTTGCTCGAGACAAAAGGTTAGACCATGTAGCTACTCAAAACACTGCAAAGATCAAGTCATAGTCATCTTCATTAACTTCTACTCTTCAGACGTGCTGTGCTTACAATTCCCCCAAATTCCCAGTCAGCAGGTTTTGCAGGCTCAAGCCACCTGGAGGGTACCATGTTGGTCCAAGTTCCCCTGAAGACCACAGAAACATGTAATTGGCCACAGAGTACCCTGTATTCCCTTGCCAGGTTGACAGCGGCCTCAATTCCCTCCCTACGTAACTGTCTTCCACTCCATTATTGGGAGCCATCAATCACCAGCAAATATAATGCAGACCCATGCCAGGGCACAATTCCAAGCTGGTCTATGAAATATACAGCCACCTATTCAAATTATTCCAGATATCTCCTGTCCATTCCCCTCCAAATGAACTGCGAACAATCCTTGCCTGCCCCCTCCCCAAACCTTGCTATGAGATGATCCAATGAATAACTACTCAAGGACTTGCTGCCAAAAAGAGGCAGAGTAGCCAATTTTACCTCTCTGAGCAATAGATTGCTACCATAATAGTCTCTCTCTGTGTCTGTCTGTCTCTCCCTCCCACCCCCTCCCAAGACCTTATCTCCTACCTTTCAATTTGCTTTCATAAAGGATGTTTAGTGTTTCACACATTTGAAAGTAAATGTGGTGATTGTTGGTGATAAGCTCAGTTGAGGCGTAAATAAACAGATCCCAAAATTAGATCCATGAAGCATAAATTCAAATCCCACTATTCTCAGTGACTTTCTCCTTGACTATACACAATATCTATGCTTCACAGAGATGCTTGCTCTTCCTGCTACCCTACAGGATTTTAATTCACTGGGAAGATGGCAATGGCAAATCCGGGGGGGGGGAAGATTCAGCACTTTAAGAGTGATATAAATGTGCTAGTAAACTGTTATATGATGTAGCAACTGTATCGGAAGAGCTGGTCTTTATTAGTATAACATAAGCAATAGGTAAAGTATAAACAGAGAAGTAGAGATATAGAGATTCAGATACAGACAGCCTTGTCCTTAAAGACACAACCTTATACAGAGCATGTTTTTCCATCCTAATATCCTCCAGAAGTGTTGGATATGCTAGTTTAAGCAATATTGCTTTTCATAGGGACAGAATTGCTTGCAAGAACCTAGTTTGTTTTTGCGCCCCCCCCCCCCCACACACACAGAGCTGAACTCTGGGCAAGTAAGCAGGAGACAATGGATAGAAATAGCCACAGGCAATCCAAATGTTCTTTCAGAAAGGATCTTGGGCTACACTTGTCAGTTTGCAATGCCCTTCCCTGGAGCACCTAACAATATTGCTGCTCAAACAGTATTTGTGTTGTTGCTTATGTCGTTGCCGTCTTTCTGTTAAAAGACCAAGCTTTCCACACGCATCAGAAGAAAGCTACAAATAAAGTAAAACAGAATGAAGGCTCAGCTTTTCCGGCTTTGGTACATGAATACTTGACAGTGTAGCTCTAGCCCTGCTACATTCAATAGGACATCTTAATATAGCAATGCTCTTTTCTTCAATGGTAGCTGACAAGCACAGTTCTGCCCATCATCTGGAATATCAGGTACCAAACACAAAGCTGAACTGTATGTCCTTTGCCATCAGCTTTTATGATTATCATCCTAGATCAGACCCGTTGGATTATTAGTCTAGTACTATTCTGGCAGTGGTATTTGACAGACAACATCAGCCCTATTATCTGAGAACACTGTTGTTAATACATTATTGCTATTGATTATCTTTACATTTCATTTTCACTCCAAGGAGCCTAAGATTGTGTATCCTGTTTTTTCCCTGGCCCATTTTATTGTCCACACAACCCTATGAGGCAGATCAGTGGCTGGGTTCACCCAACTTGCTTCACGAATCAATCAGATCCATCACTTATATTTATACAGTATGCTAGATTGAATACAATATGGTGGGTTTTAATCTTGGTTAGATTCCTTTAACTAGGATGTGGCATACATCACATATGGAAGATGCTGAAAGGAAATGGATGATTAAAGAAGGAGAAAGCAACGTAAGTATAAACATTTACTGTATAACCTATGCCATGACTAAAAGACAGCTAACGAGGACTTGTGCCTGGTTTCTGAAAATTAATGTTTTTTTCTGCCAGCCTGCTATAGCCAAGGCTTGGCAAAGGTTCAGCAATAAAGGACCCATTGTTTAAAGGAGCCCTTCCTCACCTGTCCTCCCCCCGGGTGTGCTGGATCACAAAGTCCATTCTCCATAGCCAACAAAAATGACAATCAATGCCAGTGGTGGAGAGAAAACGGCTCAGTGCTCCACTTCACCCACCTGATCTTGCCGTTTGGAAGAAGTCTTGCCTTAGCTGGCAACTAGAAAGAAGCTGCAGATGGGCAGCTTGCATTTCCCTCCCTCTGGAACTCTGTAATATCCAGCGGCTGTTTATTAAAGAGGAAATGGGACTTATTTAGCTCTGCCTAGCTGGAGCGGCAACTCTATGTAACCTGCACAAGAGACAAGCAAATAAGGGAGGCAGATGCCACTGGGAAGGGAAGGGAAGGGAAGGGCAGTTTTTTATTGCTATAAATAACATTTATTAATCCAGTGATGGGATCTATACCTGGAAATCTAACTTACCAAAACCTTTTTCTAAATGCCTTCTCCCTTTTAAAACTGTTTTCTGAAATGTCATCCCGATGTCAAGGGAAGGAAGTGCACTTCAGTACCAAGACTCTACAAACCAACCTTCTTGCTCACCACAATTGGTTGGCTCTTTTAAACAGAGCCATTGTTTCCAAAGCCCTTGAATTCTGACATTCAGTCATGCCAGCCAGGCAAGGCTCTTGAACCCAGTATCACCAAATGCTGGAGGTAGGATGCTTCCCCTCAGTTCTTCCTAAGATAGGCATCTAATCATTCTCTCTCAAACACCTTGGCCTCCAAATAGAAGGTCAGTCAGAACCCCCACGCACACAACTGTGTGGGGTGCATCTGGAGCCTGGAAACCCCTTTCCAAGTCCCCCCCCAGATATCTTCTTTTCCTTTGGGGTGGAATAAAGGCAAGACCATCTGTGCAGCCCCCCTTTCTCTCCACCCAAGCTCATTTCTCTGCCAATCCTCTGATGCCAAGGTCTGCTTCATTGTCCCTGGACCTGCCAGTTTCAAGCTGCACTCTCAGACACCAATGGAGCCGTATCTCCCCGCCCCATTCCCTGAGCACAGTTTTGCTGCAGCAGGAGGGGCCTTGGCCCTTTTATTTATTTAATCTTTTTTTCAGTGTGGTGAAAGCCCGCATGAAAGCAAATTTGGCAAGGCTTGGAGTCAATGTAGTCAGACCAACATGTCTTTGCCAATTCTCTTCAATCCTGAGCGTAATTCCCTGCAGCCCCAACCCCATTTCCACACTGTTTCAGCCCTTGACCCTTTCTCTTGTCTCCATCACTCACAACAGAAAATAAGCCTCACTAAGGAGGAAGTCATTTTAGTAAAGGCAACCGAAGCAGGAGAGAACAAGAGCCGAATTGGGGCTCTTGCCATAGCAAAACTGCTGGCAAAAGTTTGGGGGTGTGGGAAGACATTGCTCTGGCACTGCAATTCCAGCAGAACTGCTCACTACACAGAACATGGCTGCCGTACCTCACCACATGGCAGAGCAAGACAACAGTGGCCATACTTCCAGGTATAGGGATTTTTAAATCCAGAATATGGTGACCTGCCTAGCCAGAGAAAGTGAAGGCTGTCCCTGATAGGCCACGGAAGATTACCTATGTGGATCCAGCAGGATGGGAGAGGGAAGAAAGCACCACCACCCCGCCCACCAATGTCTTTTGCATACAGGTAATGGAGGAACTGGCTCTGAGATATTACAGAGGGGACAGAAGGTATTGAACCAATATTACAGAGGTATTGAACCAATTTCAGCCATTTGTGATAAACAAACAGACAAAATGCAGAGTTGTGATTTTTTAGGTTCAGCAGCTATGGAGCATCCTTGCATCATTTCCACAAAACAGAAAAATCTCTTTGTTAAAGTGATCCTGCTTTGAAGGAGGTATATTTGCTTGAGTTACACAAAGCAGCCAACTGAGGTGATACAGGGCACTAAACAACTGTCTTCATCCCCTGAAAAGCTCAAGGATACCCTAGGAAAGATTGTGAGTTTGCTAGGCCCATGATGACCCATCATTTGAAGCAGCAGATCAACAACAAACAAGTTACAACCTCTGTTCACCATGCATCTACAGATTTTCCAATAATCTATGTTTTTGCCCTAAATTAGGTTCTGCAAAACTATTTAGAATCTAAGGGCAGGCATTTTTTTTAATTAAGAATAATTTAATGATTTTGTCCTGGTGTCAAACACATACTGTATGTTCAGCAGCAACATTTGGAAGAGCTCTGGAAATTCGGAAGACTGTACATAACTCTGAGCAGAACCTTTGTGCTAAAGTATTTGTTTCTGCATTGGAAGGGAAAATTGCAGTCTGGGTGGCTTTACCTGAAAAGTGGAGTGCATTGGGAAAGAAGAGAAGTAAATTTCCTCTGTAATAGGGAATACACTCTACGAAGAAAAGAGGATTGAGATTGGATAGTTCTTCATGAGACACAGTTGAGAAGGAGAAAGAGAAGGAACTTGGTGTGCTTGGACAAGCCATTCTCAACATCCCATTGGCATCGGATGAGAATGGGCGTTGTCTTACCTGAACGCCATTTCTCAGCATGTAGATGTAGCCTCCACCGATGGGTTATCAATACCTCCTTGCTCAGTTTAGACTAAGATCAAACTTTGGCCACGCCTCCTTGGGCTGTCCTTCCCCAGTTTGTTGATTGACGAGGCGAAGCCCACTTGATTTGACACAACACTCCTCCTGAAAATACAGCCTAGACCCACCAACACGGGCGGGTGTGGAGGCTACATCTACATGCTGAGAAATGGCGTTCAGGTAAGACAACNCGCCACCACCCTCTGCAAGACCCTCCTGCCAAAGGCCGCATCAGCTGCCGCAAACTGATCAAGTTTGTAATGTCTTATAAAGGAAGAGGGAGAAGACCAGGTGGCTGCCCGACAAATCTCCTCAACCGAAGCCTGTGCAGAATAAGCCGCAGTCGTGGCTGCACTACGTGTGGAATGAGCTGTGACGTTCGCCGGAACCGGAAGAGACTGAGACTTGTATGCATAAGAGATGCATGCCCTGATCCATCTTCTAATGGTTGAAGATGATACCTTCAGACCTTTGGAAGAAGGATGGAAAGACACAAACAGAGCCTCAGTCCTGCGAAAAGGTTCTGTACATTTTACGTAGTGATGCAGGGCCCGTCGTACGTCCAACGTGTGCCACAGCCGTTCCAGACGATGGGATGGTCGAGGACAAAAATTTGGAAGAACCAGGTCCTGAGACCTGTGAAACCAAGTATTGACCTTCGGGATGAAGGATGGGTCCAACCGGAGGACCACCCTGTCATCCAGAAAGGTACAGAGGTCACCTCTGACTGAAAGCGCAGCCAGCTCAGAGATACGCCTTGCCGAAGTAATGGCGATCAAAAAGGCGACTTTCAAAGAAAGGAAGTGTAAAGAACAAGACCTGATAGGTTCAAATGGTGGCCCCGTGAGAACCTGCAATACTTTTGGTAAATCCCACGTGGGATATCTATGCACTACGGGAGGAGCAGTGTGAACAGCTCCCTTAAGGAAAGCCCTGACTGTCGGGTGATGTGACAGTTGCGCATGATCCTCACAAGCGAGAATTGAGGACAAGGCAGCAACTTGCCTACGAATAGTGTTATAGGCCAGGCCTTTGTTTAGGCCCTCTAAGAGGAAATCTAAGATAATAGGAATGGATACTGTCAACGGATCCGACCCCCGGGATGCGCACCAAGTGCAGAAATGCCTCCATGTGGCATCATAAATCCTGTTAGTCGAAGGACGTCTAGAGGCCTGAATTACCGCTATGACGTCCGGGGAAAATGATTGCCTGGCTAAATTCTCCCGCTCAAGTGCCAAGCGGCTAACTGAAGCCACTGTGGATCCGGATGTTGCAGCTGACCCTGACTGAGAGCGACTAGATTTGGTGGGATCTTCCATGGCGGAGAGACCGACAGATCCACGAGGTCTGCAAACCAAGGTCTCCTTGGCCAGTGAGGGACCACCAGGATCAACTCCGCGTGTTCTAAAAGCAGCTTCCTGATGATAGCCGGAATCAGAGGGAGAGGGGGGAATGCATACAGAAGCCCCCTGGGCCAAGGACTGCGGAGCGCATCTGTCCCCTCCGCCCCCCGTGATGGAAATCTTGTGAAATATCTGGGAAGTTGAGCGTTTGCTGACGAGGCAAATAGGTCCACCTGAGGGTGTCCGAACCTCTCCACTATTCTCATGAAAAGAGAAGGATCTAGGCGCCACTCTGAGTGGTCTATCAATACCCTGCTCAAAGAATCGGCCTGGCGATTCGCCTCCCCGGAGATGTGTTCTGCGCAAATGGATGCCAGATTGGATTCGGCCCACAGGCCCAGGGACAGAGCCTCCTGCATGAGTGTCCAGGACCTGGTCCCCCCTGCCTGTTGACATGGGCCTTGGTTGCGACATTGTCCGTCATTACCAGGACGTGTCTTCCCTCTACTATGTTGGCAAATTGGCGTAGAGCCAGGTGTACAGCCCTGAGCTCCAGCCAATTGATGTTGTGAGCGAGGTCGGATTGGTTCCACTGTCCCTGTGCCATGTGAGTCTGCATGTGTGCTCCCCAGCCGAACAAACTGGCGTCCGTTGTCAGGACGAGTCTGTGAGGCTCCTTGAACAGTGAACCTTTGTGTATGGCTGATGACACCCACCAGCGTAGTGACATCAGAACGTGATGAGGAACCCTCACTCTCCATACGGAGGAACTCATGTTCTTCCTCTGGAAAGGTAGTAGGAACCACTGAAGGTGTCTGGAGTGAAGTCGTGCCCAAGGCACTATGCCTAGACACGAGATCATTTTCCCCAATAACTGAGACAGCTGGACTAGTGGAACCACCCTGCTCTTTTGGATATTGCCAACTAAAGACTTGATGCTGGCCTTGCGTTCCTTTGATAGATATACTATGCACAGGTTCGAATCTATTACCGCCCCTAAATGTAGAATCCGAGTGGTCGGAATGGTGTGACTCTTTTTGAAATTCACGGAGAAGCCGTGTCTCTGCAGGGTCTGAATTGTGATTTGTAAGTCCAGCTGTGCTGACCGGAATGACCTGGACTGGACGATGATGTCGTCCAGGTAACACTGTACTCTTACAGGTATCAGCCTGAGATGGGCTGCCAATACCGCCAGTAGCTTTGTGAATACGCGAGGGGCCGAAGAAAGACCAAAGGGCAGAGCCCTGTACTGGTAATGCCTGTGACCATGGCAAAAACGGAGGAACCGGCGGTGGTGTGGTCTGATTGGGACATGAAGATAAGCCTCTGTCAGATCTATGGAAGAGAGGTAATCTCCCTTCCTGATACTGGCCAGGATGGATCTGAGGGACTGCATTTTGAACCGCCTGTAGGCTATGAAATGGTTCAGTCCCTTCAGATCCAAGATAGCTCTCCAACCTCCCGATGCCTTGGGGACCACAAAGAGGATGAAGTAAAACCCCTTTCCCCTTTGATCCCGAGGAACCGGCTCTATGGCCTTTATTTCTAACAGGTGGGAGATGGCCTGCGAGACTAGTCCCGCCCTGTTTGCATGTTTTAAGGTTGGACACCGGACAAACCTGTCTGGGGGAATGGAGTGGAATTCTAAGGCTAGCCCTAGCCTTATGGTCTCTCGTACCCAAGCATCGTTGGTGGTGGCCTCCCAAACGTCGGTGAACAGAGTCAATCGACCGCCTATGGGAGGATCCACAATGGCGTCACTTGGACCTCCTGAAAGAACGTCCTCCAGTTCCCCGAAATGGGCGCTTATACTGGAATTGTCCTCTGGTTCCTGCGTTCTGGCGGCCCTGCTGATGATCCTGTCTGGGGGAAAAGGATTGGGAACCTCTGGATCCATCCCAGGGCTGCCCTGCTCGAAAGGGCTGGCGCCAGTCCCAGGAAGTTCCAGCCTGAAAAGACTGCCTGCGAAACTCCTGCTGAGGTCTCCTGTCCACCTTTTTGGAGGGGTGAGCCAATGTTTTCCTTTTGTCCTTACCTTCAACCAGGTGCGGTTCTAAAACCGCCCCAAATAGTTGACTACCCTTATACGCGTCCGTAGACAGACGCCATTTCGACTTGAGATCTGCCCTCCACTGCTTAAGCCACAAGAATCTGCGAGACGCTACCGTGGCCGCTATAGACCTTGCAGAGTGCTTGACCGCGTGGAGGGATGCATCTGCCATATATTCCGCAGCAGCCAGCAGCTTCCCCAGGTATTGTTGCGCACGCACCTGATCAGGGGAAAGTAAAGCCTGTAACTCACGGAGCCACATGATGGAGGTCCTCGCAAAGAAGGATGAAGAAGTCGCTGCCTTGATGGCCCAGGCAGAGGCCTGATGAGCTCTGCGGAGAGAAAACTCGAACCTTTTATCCTCCGCCTTGAGGTTCTCTGCCATGTCTCCCGGAACTGTGGACGTGGAGTATAAAGACGTCAACGGGGCGTCTACCTTAGGAACCTCAAGGAGGGAAGAAAATTTAGGGGAAACGTTAAAGAGTTTCTTCTCAGTGCTGCTGGGATGAGTGGAAATGGACAGTGATGCCCATTGTTCCTCCACCGTGTCGTGGAACACTGCAGGACAAGGAATATGTTTTTCCTCCGCAACCTTCACCACAAATAAGGGGTTTGACTCCTGCGGAGTCGACGTTGAAGGTTCAGGTTCCTGTTCTGTGACCAAATTGGCCGTAGCACAGGCCTTTAATAAAAGGGACTTAAAGAGAGAAGGATCGAAGAGACCGGCCGATGGAGCTGGATCCGAAGTCCCCTCTTCATCCTCAGACATAGGCAGGTCAGGAGCGTCTAAGTCAACCGACTCTGCCTCCCCAAGGTGAGAGGAGGTCTCCGAAATGCAAGAGCCCGTGGACTGTAAACCCTCAGCGCGACCTGCTGGTAAGGTTGGAGGTGAGGTGAATGGGGCCTGGGCAGACCCCTGAGCCATGGAAGATGCTATAAATTGGGTGAAGGCCTGTTGCATAAATGAGTTAAATTGTTGTGCCCAGAAGGTTTGGTCTGTGGGGGCAACTCCAGAAGTAGAGGCCTCAGTGGGCTGAGGGGTGTTTGAGGTAACTGGAACTGAAGGGCCCGAAGGATGGATCGGTACACCTGGATGGGGAGAAGGGATACCTACCTGTTCAGTTCCCCCTTGAGGAGACCAAGCCAAAGGGGCTTGATAGGAAGGTACCGGCGGAATCTCAAATGGTGAATTACCCAGGGAGGCAGGGGGAACCACGTCAGCCTCACTGGACATGAGTCTTTGTGCTCTGGAGAATTCTTTCTCCAATGCCAGATGTCTCCTCGAGGCCTCTCGCTCAGCAGCCTTGGAGGGTTCTGTAGACAGATGTTTGGTTTTGGCTTTTTTCTTTCCCCCCGCGCCTACATCAGAAGATCTGTGCTTGGATTGTGCGGGGGGGGCACTCGAACCCTGCAAAGTCTGAGGAGAAACACTATCTGCCATTGTGAGCCGGGCCTACCAAATAGGAGAAGCCCTGCAGTGGGGGTAAACACGCAGATCAAGTTGTCTGGGAGGGAATCTTTCCCGCGCCCTAAGACAACCACAATGGCAAATAGCCAGACAGTCTAGTAAAACTGCCTGTTCAGGCCCTGCAGGCACAGCGCCGCGAGCTAATGGGAACAGGTGGAATGAAAACTCCCAATGAAAATACCAGGATTACTGTTAGTGAATTAAGGAGTGAGGAAATAAGGAGCTCCCTTATTCCAGATAAAGGTCCAGACAAGGATCAGGATGATAGTGGAACACCCCCTTGAGAGCCCAACACAGTAGGCTATGAATTGTATTAATAGGCCCAGCCTCAGCCGGAGTGAAGGCCTCAACAAAATGGCGGCCACACCTAGCCTGAAGACAAAATGGCGGACGCAGGCCTCGTGGCCGCCTTAATGGTGACCTGAGAGGAATGGGAGGTGGACAAGGGCACCTACGGGTCTCTGCCACCCAGTCTTCACCCCCTTCCAGAACAAGCCAAAAACTTGCGTTTCGCCGAACGGCCAGGCCCTGCCCTTTTCTGGAGCCTCGTGGCCGCGAGGAGAGGAGATTCCGTTTGCGGGCCTTTTCCTTGACGATTGGCGCGTTCCTGGCGCCCGGGGATTCCCTCTCTGTGCGCCCGACGAAAGGCGAGCCAAAAAGCGGCGGGGAAAGGCCAGCACCACGGCAAGGCTCCGAGCGGAAGAACGGAGGCTTGCAAGCTCTCGGGGAAAAAACACCCCCCCAGCGACGCCGGCCTAGGCGAAAAGGCACCTCCCACGCTCAGGGAAACTTTCCCTCACGGAGCCGGCAGCCAGCCCGAGTTGAAAGACGGCTGGAGCGTTCAGGGAAACCCCCCCCCCACAGCACTCAAAGGCGACCGAACGGAGGCCAAAACGGCGAAGGTGAGGCCCTCAGTGAGGCGTCCCTGCCGGGAATCTCCCAAATACAACAAAAAAACAGCAAGCAGTCTAACTATTAAAGTAATAACAAAAAGACAAAGGGAAAAAAACAAAGTAAATTTCAAAATAAAATATATCTACAGAAGCTAACTAGCCTAATTCTAATGCTTATCAGAGGAGTATCAAAGTGTGTCCTAACTGAGCTGAGACTAAGAACAAACTGGGGAAGGACAGCCCAAGGAGGCGTGGCCAAAGTTTGATCTTAGTCTAAACTGAGCAAGGAGGCATTGATAACCCATTGGTGGAGGCTACATCTCACATGCTGTAGAACAGTTTTTCAGTCTTCAGCTCGTGCAAGTCAGCTGGTACAACAGAGAGCGGAACTTGAACCTTTAATAATTTTACAGCCTGGTTCCAACTGTGAATTCAGAAGTAAAATTGCACTGAAATAAATGACTCATTTCATTCTTCATTTATAAGTAGGTTTGGAGAGTTGAGTAAAGATGCTTCTAATCTGCTATCCTTATTGGGAAAAAAGTTTGGCAATCAGCAACACACCAACAATTTGTGATCTTAATCTGACTGTGCTTGTTGCATCAAGGCCTCACTAGAGAATACCTCCAACTTTCATCCAGACTGTTCTGCAGTAGTCAAGAAATGAATGAAACAAGTGTGTTGATGAGTCACTATTACCTATAAAGACAGTTTGTCTTGTCCAAGGCATCTTATTCCCAAGTACTGTAATTGGATATGGAATACATGTTTCTTAGTTGGAAACTCATTAGGGAAGAAGATTCTGTTGCTAATACTGTATATCAACTAGCAGTAGTGATCTTGGGGGATACATGTTGAAACCTTGGGGTTCTCAAGATTTTGTGGTTTCCAAGGCAATTGAGTACTTTCGCAAATGATCATAAACCAGTAAATGTGATTTTGTTTATTGCTTTGATCAAAAAATGGGTTGGCTGGTACTGAAATGCCCATGCTGTCATGGACCTTCTGAGGACACAAACTGCTATGCCTTCCCCATCATTTATTGCTTCTATCAGGTGTAATAGTCCAATGGTAATAAAACGTCTGCTGGAATTGAGGTTTTGAGATTACTATGTGAGAATCTTGCCGTTTTCTTCTTTCACCATTTATTAATAATTTACCCCTATGTTTTTTTCGTGTGTCCCCCTATCTTTTCTATTTTAGAATCAACTTAAGGTTAGGGTTCTCCATGTGATGCCCTCTAAATGTGACAGACTACAATTTCCAAAATCTTCTCTTGAAACTCTCTTCCAATACTCATATTGGTAGATGAGGACAGAAATTGTAATTTAAATTCCCTAAAAGTAACTAACTGAGGAATCTACCTCTGTTCTTTTCCATGTGGTGACTTCCAGTATAGTGTAAGGACCTACCCCACTCTGCATCTTAAGAAGACAGAACTCTTGGAATATTTCTTCCAGTAGGCATCTTTATTAAGAGAAGATGGTCGCAGGCGTTCTAAACAGGACTTGGGGTGAAAGCTTCCAACTCAAGATTTTAAAGGGGTCCCCCCTTTAGCCACCCCCATCACCCCCTTCTCCCAGAGACAGTCTCAGGCATTTCATCCCCACCCCTTTCCTCACTACCGAGAGGAAACTTCAGGAAGGATCACATGAAAGC
>NW_015386515.1:746508-747670 GCF_001527695.2 Protobothrops mucrosquamatus | reverse complement strand
TATGTCCTTTTTTATGGATGGCCACCAAAATTGCCGTTTAATTAAGTGTAATGTTTTTACAAATCCAAAATGCCCTGCTGATTTTGTGTCATGGCAAAGTTGCATGAATGTGATTCTTTGGGTTGCTGGTATATATAACTTTTCCCCTACCCAAGGCAACCCGTCTCTCATTGTGCACACATTTTTGTTTTTCTGAAACTATTCATCTGATTCCAAACTTTTCCGAAATTCAATTCCAGTTTGGCTGTTCAGTTGTGGTTTTACTTTAGCGTGGGCTCTGGTGGTTACTGGTGCTGCAAGTCGTAATTCTGCTATCATCGGTTTAGAGTCTGTGGTTCGCATGCTGTTATATTGGGGCATGCGAGATAGTGCATCTGCCAGGAAGTTCTTTCCCCCCGGCAAGTGTTTGAGCTTAAATTGGAATTGGTAGAAATGTTGGGACCAGCGGGCTTGTTTGGGATTGAGCTTCCTGGGTGTTTTCAGGGCTTCCAAATTCTTGTGGTCAGTCCACACCTGGAAGGGTATTTTGTTGCCTTCTAGGAACTGCCGCCACATGAGTAATGCCCAACGGATCCCATATGCCTCTTTCTCCCATACGGGCCAGCACTGTTCTGTTTCCGTGAGTTTCTTCGATGTGTATGCACAGGGTTGCAATATTCCTTCATTGTTTTCTTGTAACAGTATGGCCCCAATTGCCACATCGCTTGCATCTGCTTGTATTACGAAGGGCCTATCCATGTCTGGGTGTCTCAGTACTGGTTCTGCAGAAAAAAGTCTCTTTAATCTCTCAAACGCCGCTTCGCACTCCATTGTCCATTTTAGTGGTTGGCTGGGTTTTACAGAGGCTTCTCCCTTTGTTTTTAGTAAGTTAGTGAGGGGCAGGGCTATCTGAGCAAATGAGGGGATGAATTGACGGTAGAAGTTTGCAAAACCCAGGAAACTTTGTAGTTGTTTTCTTGTGCAGGGTGGTGCCCAGTCTAATACTGCTCTGACCTTCTCTGGGTCCATTTCAATGCCCTGTGGGGATATGCGATACCCTAGGTAGTCTATCTTTTCCTGGTGGAATTCGCATTTCGAGAGTTTGGCATATAGGTGGGCGGCTCGCAGTTTCTTTAAAACTGCTCTGACTAGGTTGACATGTTCCTCTTTTGATTCGGAGAAG
>NW_015386515.1:705597-744148 GCF_001527695.2 Protobothrops mucrosquamatus | reverse complement strand
ATTTTAAAGGGGTCCCCCCTTTAGCCACCCCCATCACCCCCTTCTCCCAGAGACAGTCTCAGGCATTTCATCCCCACCCCTTTCCTCACTACCGAGAGGAAACTTCAGGAAGGATCACATGAAAGCTAATGACCCCCTATTGTTATTGTTAGTCCTTTTGGTGATTCCACATCCCCTATTGTTATTGTTAGTCCTTTTGGTGATTCCACATCCAGTTCCTTTGAAGTATCCTGAAGGAAGTGAGGGCCATAAAGCCCCTTTGTTCACCCCCTTCCCTTCATCCATGACAGAATCCAGGGAAGGCAGGGATGGAGTTTTTCATAGTTGCTAACTTGATATGAAATATGATTGGATTCTGACATATAGTTTCTTTTCTAATAATTTTTTCCTGTCCCAACCTCTCAATTTTATGCTTGCTCTGTTTCTTTCTTGACTACTCTACTATTAAAACCAAACTCTAGTTCACATTTTCTATCTTTCTTTCCTTTCTTCTTTCACTCTTTGGTCTTTATAAAATCTATAACATTGTACATTCTGTCTCTTTTCACATAATTGAAAATTTGTGTACTCATTCATGATTTCTCACACTCTCCTGCAGTCTTCTGCCATTTTGTGTTAATTTTTTCTTCTGCCCTTGATTTTTCATCCCTTCCCATAATGCCATACCTAGGGTTACCATATTATTTTTTTCTTTTTTTGCATTCTGTGTTGCCTTCTCCTTGTATTCTGCTTAAATTCATTCATTAGCTGTTGAATGTACTTCATTCTGTTTTCTTATTCTATCTAAACCTCCTCCCATTATTTTTGTTCTTCTGATGTTTATGTCAGTCATATATCTAGGATTCCATTCCTGACTATATTCATTCTCTTTTAGTGTCTTTGTATCTCTATTGACTTTGGATCATATCTAAAATAGAGATTTTATTTTTTCCCACTTAATATATGTGAAACATGCTTCTCTATTCCTGTCCATCTCTCCTTGTGTCTTTTTATAATTAGGTTGTAGGTAGAACCTATGTCTTATCTTTGTCATATATTTTCTGTATCTTTGTAGTAACTTGTAGAAATAAATATTAGGCAGAGTTGGTGAGCTACAGATCCTTCAGTTAAACAATGCCAATTGTCAGGACCCAGGAAGCTTGCGTTTCTATCACAACTCCTGTCCCCGAAACAGTGTCCCCCAGAAATCCTAATGGTTCTCACCCTATCAGCTTTTAAGAAATCCCTGAAAATTTAGCCCTTCCCCCAGTCCTTGGGCTAGAGAAAGTGTTGATACCCTTTATAGGACTTTGTTTCAGGAGCCGCTTTTTCCATATATACAGATATTGTTTTTCTTTTAATGTTCTATGCTGGGCAGCCTTCCCAATCTAATAAATACATAAATACAGCATATATATTTATAAAATCAAGATATTGGAAGTATAGCAACGACAGAGGACTCCAACAAATGTAAAAAAAAAAAAAGATCTGTGAAGATCTGTGCTTGAAAAGGCTTCAAATGCTATACAGTGAATTGTTGTATTAAATCACTATACTTGCTAATAATCTACATAAAAATAGAAGTTCAGAGCAAAAAAGGTCTATTTTTTATTTTCTGAGGCTATTTGGGAATCTAGAACCTTTTACCAAATTTTCACTCCCAATATTTATTTAATGACCATCTTTTGACACTTGGTTGGGAAGGGGAAGAAGAAGCAAAGCTGGACACATTGTGTTCCAACTTGCTTCTTCCATTAAAGAGTCTGGGTGAAAGGTTCTCACAAGAGAAAAAAAACATATTCCAACTTTCTAGTGATTTAAATGCTATTGCTGTTTCTATTATCAAACTGGACTTTAAAACAACAACTTTAAAAAAAATCCTTTTCTAAAGATACAAATGATTTTAATTTACTCCTAACCTTGTAAGCAAATAATTTTATTGTTAACCACCACTGGCATCTCTCCAAAAGGTTTTGGCCAGGTCTTAGCATACCTGGGGCAGTTCTGTTATATGGACATATCAACTATAAAACCAACAATAAACTGAATGTAAGTTTGCTGTGTTAAAAAGACACCCACAGGCTGTGTGATCATGGAGTGGTTAGTTTGCTTCATATAATTTTCTTTCCAGCTTGAGGTTTACCATACAATCTCCCAGTTTGTGAAAAGCCATATGTAAATCATCCCAGTAATAAGAGAGAGGTAGTCCAACTATATAGACAGATGGAAAACATAGGAAGTTGTTTTATCCCCAGCTAGACAATTTGTCAGATGTAACTTCACTGACTGGCAATGGCTGGCCCGGCTTTATTTCTCAGCATAGGTAGACATACCAAGGTAAGAACCTGGACCTTTCTACATGTAAAACTTGTTCTACCATAGAGGGCGTTTAAGGCATCTCTGCACTGCAGTCTTTAGCTACTTGTTTCTCATGCTGGAAATGGAGCCATTTCTGGATTTCAACCTCTTGTTTTGCTTTAATTATATGGTGATAGTTTATGTTGTATGTAACTGCATTTATTACATTCCATTGGGGTGGGGGGAGGGAGGGAGGGAGGGAGGGAGGAAGGAAGGAAGGAAGGAAGGAAACCTCATGCCGATAAAAGCTGGAAGTATGAACCTGTCCAAAATGTCTCTTTTTCTTGCTACATAATCTGCAGCAGCACAAGACAGAACAGTATGGAAATAGCTTTTGCTTCCTTTTTCACCTGTTAGAACTGAAGATAACATTAAACAGTTTCAAACTGTTTCTCCATTGGGGAATGGAAACAATGACGTTATGAAAGTTGCTGAACAGCAACTGCCTAGAAGGGTACAATTCCAATTACTCCTGACATGTCAGAAGCAGCATGTGAGTCCATTCCCCTGTATTTCTTCAAGTGATACTGATTTCTTCAATTAAATGAAAAGGCAGCTAGCATGCTTGTAAGCTTCATGGTTCACACTGGAACACTATGTTGTCTCACTGAAGGCAATACAAATCCTTGAGCCTAATCCAGATACTAGGATAGGCAAGAAAAAATTGCAAAATATTGTTTTCCAAATGCATCTAATTTAATCATTTCCTTTTATTTGGCTTTTGGTCCAAAAGCTGATATTTCCAAAAAGCTGGAAATAATTCAAAAGTTTAATTCTGCTTTCTCCAATCTAGGCACCCTCCAGATGTGTGGATTTCAGTGCTTAGAATTCTCTACAATGCCCATGCTGAGAGGGGGATTCTAGGGACTGAAGCAGTGATGGGATTCAGCCAGTTCGCACTGATTCAGTAGAACTGGTAGCTAAATTTTGCTGAGTTCAGAGAACTGGCCGAATGCAAACTGCTTCCGGACGTCCAGTCTAGGCCTTAGAGGCCTGGAGAAGGCCTCCCAGGCCTAGAACAGCCCGCCGGAAGTGCATGGATGCCACTTCCGGAAGTCCATTCTAGGCCTGCATCCAATAAGAGATTCAGGTATTTGAATCCCACCACTGAAGTTCATACATCTGGGAATGCCCTGGGAACCATCTGATTCACAATGATATACATTTTCTGATATCAAGTAGGCCTACTGAGAGATTTCTCCATGTTTTGCTCAGATGTTTTCATCCAGAAGAATCATTCTCAATAAACATTAATTTGCATTTTTGGACTAATTTTTAAAATCATTTAGAGTGCTATTCAGTGTATGTTTCAGTAAGGTTCAAGTCCTTCATAGGGGGTTCCAGGACAAGTCCTAAAATGTGCATTGCCATTGAAAGCCAAAAAACAAATTAGGGCATATTATCATATAGAGAAGCTAACATATAAAAAAAATAGCAATAAAGCAGGTCACTCTATATATATGACAGGTAAACAATACATTTAGGACTTCAGTTCACATAATACATTATTCATGGTTTCTTCCTTTCATTTTAATAATGGCATCCATAAAATCAATGCTGTAAATTATCAGTCTTTTTCTCAAACCAATAAAGCCATCTTCTCTGTAAAAGGTTACTGTATTAGCCTTTTTAAAAGCTAAAAATATGACAACCAAGAAGGCCCTTGGCTATCTACTTATTTTATGTGTACGTTGTTGTTCAGTGTATTCAGCATTGACCCATGAAATAGTTGATTCCCCAGAACATTTGCCTCCCTCTTCAATGGTATCAAAATCCCCAAAAGAGCCAGGAAAAGTGAGAGTTTCATACTCCACACATACATTCCCTCCAGCACAAAAATAGTAAAAGGGCAGGGGGAAAAAATCATACTCTTTTAAAGCACTAGGGACCAAAAGGAATGGAATGAAAATATCTGGGAATTGCAAAAATAAATACAGTTGGTTTTCATGCTGTTTTGAAAGTCTAAAGCCATCTAAAAACGTATACATTTTTCCAGTGATTGTTAAAATTGCTGCTCTGATTGTGTTTCAGCAGTAAAGTCCTCAGAGTTCTAAATCTAGACTACATCTGGTCTGCAGGTTATTCATCTCTGCCTAACATAACGAAGCCAGTTTCTATCCCAGAAACTATTGGACAAACAGATTAAAAACTGTTTTCTATAATCAACTAAGAGACTAGGCTAGCTTGCTGGCCATCAGTTTTAATATCTCATCAAAAGGACCATAATCTCTACTTTGCCTAAATATTTACTATCAAGGAAAGAAATAGTGGGGCCTTAAAGTAAAAGTGTCAAATCAACATGTAGCAGGAAAATTTCCCATGATACCTATAACTGAAGGATTGAAAATAAAGTGCCAATATTATACATAAACCATGGTACCACTATCCTTTGAAATACAGCATACAGCTCAAGCCATCTAGTATCAAAAAGATTGCTCCAAAAGTTGTAAGAAGTAGCAGCTAAAATGATTAGTGGGCTCAAGCAATTTCTTTTCAGTTTAAAAAACACAGTTTATACAATGGTAGAATGTTGCAGCAAAAATGGAAAGAAAGCAAAGCTCAGTTAATATGGGAACCCTTACTTGGGACAGCACTTTAAAAGAATTGAATAAAAGCAGAAGTTGGTGCACCCAGAAAGATATATAACATTTTGGTTTCTTGAGGCTAAGATGAGCTTTGCTTCAAGCAGAAAAACAATCTTGAAAATATTTTTTTCTTTTCACAACACTAAATTTGGTTTATATTAGCAGGAAAAAGAAAGAAAACAAAGTATATGTATAGGCTCTTCATAGAAACATACTAGCTCCTTACTACCACATATTTCTTGTTCATTTAAATAAACATAAGATTGAATCTAATTGTTTTAATCGTTCAACTCACTGCCTAAACCAGTGGAATGGTTCAGATAATTCAAATTGTTCAAGTCTCTTTTGCTTTTACAATCTTATTTCTGTAATTCCCATCAGTCCCCACTTTTACCTAAATCCATTTCTTCAACTCCCTGATCATTTTGATGAGACATCAAAAAATCCCAACTCTTGAAAGACCCCAAAGGGGCATGGCAGAAAACTGCGAAGGAGCTCAGTTCAGTGGATTTTAAGCCACATTTTTAAATACTGGGTAAAATTAGACCTCTTCTCAAGCTGGTCTAAATTTATTCTTTCCCATTACTTACAATGGAAGATATTTTTAAAAAAATTCTAAAACAAACAAACACCAGGAAAAAGAGAGAACATATTTCCTTCCTGCTTCTGCCACGGTGACCTGTTGTTGGCAGGTCATTTGGAAATGTAAGAATGCTCTGAGCAGAGGATAGGAAAGCCCTGCAGGAAAGGTTTTCTTTTAAGCCAGTTTGACAATCTCTTTGATAATCCAGTATCAATTATCACGGTTTATGGTCATGTGTACAAGTTTATCGCACTTCCAGAAATGAACCTATTTATTAAAAAAATGATGTAACTATTGAAAAGCATCAGCCAATACAATGCCTCAAAGCCATTCTAAGAAGCCTTGACTAAATCCATATAAAGAACCATCAAATTTACTTTATTGAAAGAACCACAAATTGGTAGCAAGGTTTCTGTTGATTATTTAGATTTTCTAAGCATCTAAAGCAAATCTGGTCACATAGAGGCCAAATAACTCAAACAACCTGAGAAGCTAGAGGAGTACCATTAAAATCACCAACGAAGTTGGGAAAAATACACATCCTGATATAAAGACAGAACACTTCACACTAAATGAAATGATAAAACTAAGCACACAAAAAGCACTCTGCTTGCTGAGATGATTATAAAAATCAAAAAGCAATTAAAATAATGAGATGTAAAAAATTCCAGTGGCACTTCCTTACAGGTACAAAACTCAGACACCACAGTTCAAGAATTATGTCACCAGTAAGTAATATTGGTTCAAGCCCCTCTGAAATAACACTTTGCAAATGATTAAAATGCATCAGCATTTTGGAGCCACATTTAATTTAAATACTATTAAAACTGATTCCTGGCAAATTTTATGAAGATTTTATGACATAAAATTTATTATAAAACAATTTATGACATAATACAAAATGTCATAAAACATGTCATGTGCTGATGTTTGACTGCTATACAGTTCAGCATGGGCTAATTTCAAGGTGGATACATCTCTGAATGTGTCCCAGTTTTTTCAGTGAAGGCAGTACATTAGAATCTCTGTCATTGTTGAAGGGAATGAGGAATCTGATAAGAAAATATCTCTGAAAGGATGACCCAAGGGGTCAACAGGCTGCCTAGTTTTTTTTAAATGTGCAATTGGCTCCAAATGCAAGTATGTTAGAATTAATTTTGTTTTGGGACACATCAAGTAACTATTGTGCTCCCTTTCATGCTATACCATCAAATTTCCATAATTAAAGATGCCTTTATCTGTTCCTTCAGTCTGTTAATTTGTTGCTGAAAATGCTTGAACAAGGTAAATTACTTCGTCCCCAGAATCTATCCTGCTATGGCTTCCTATACCAAGGCTTTTCAACCAGTGGTACGGGTACCACCTGTGGTACATTGGCACCTGGCAGGTGGTACGCGACCATCCTAGAAAAGTGGTAGCAGGGGAGGGGAATGAGCTGAATGGTGGCAGCACCGCACAAGCCTGAGCGAGAGATGGCTGGAGCTGCAGGGCTGTCAGAGCTCAGCGGAAGGGCCAGGATCAGCCCTTCTTTGGGGCTGTCAGGGCTCAGTGGAAGCGCCAGGATCAGTGCCAGGCTCCAGCTGGAGCTCGGTGCTGATCCTGGTGCTTCTGCTGAGCTCAGAAGAAGCGCCGATCAGCTGGAATGTTGCAGCATCTCCAGGGTCTTGTGATTTACATTCAGATGCTTGGCAACTGATTCATATTTATGACTGCTGCAACCACCCAGCAGACAGGGGGAACAAAAAACAAACACCCCCCACCCCACCCCACCCCCGCTGCCAATCCTCAACAGAAATGCTCACAACAATGAAAACTTCGGACAGGAGGAAGAGCGCGGCCAGGTGGGCAGGCAGGTGTCTTGCTCGGCTGTGGCTTGGGGGGCACTTTTTCAGTGCCATTGTAACTTCAAGCAGTCACTAAGTGAACTGTTGTAAGTCAAGGACTACCTGTACTTCATCACTTTTTTCTTTTTTTTTGTCATCAAGTTTTTGATACCTTTCTAGGCGACTGGTGGTACTCGGATATTGCCATATCCTAAAAGTGGTACAATGGGTGAAAAGGTTGGAAAGCCCTGTCCTATACTGTTATTCCAATTCTCTAGGGCAGACATGTCAAACACAAGGCCTGCAGGCCGGATCCGGCCCACAATTGGCCGATATTTGGCCCCAGGGATGCTCTGGAGATGGCGAGGGACTGGCCCCCACTGCCCTAGCCCCAGCCAGCTCCAAGGCACGCACACAGGAAGTGATGAGTGCGATGGCATCCAGCAGCAGGGAACGTGTAGCCTGCTGTGAATACCGGGCAGCCCTCCAGCAGCAGTGCTGTGGTGGCACCGGCAGCACATGGAGTCGGGGGGTGCATGTAGTGTGGACTGCCGAACACGCCTACTCCATCCCATCTCTTTTCGGTTGGAGAGCAGGTCACCATTGGTCATCTCCTCAGCCCCCTCGAGGGTCTTGCTCTTGGCCCATGGGTGGAGCGCATTTCCCTTGTGCACCTCAGCACCCGCCGCAGCCGTGGTCTCCAGCCGCTCACACAGGTCCATTAGGCTGCCGCCCAGAGCTGTAGGCCCATCTAGCACAAAGGAGGTGAAGCAGTTGGCTAGGAAGCCCCGAGTAGAAGTGGTAAAGCATGCCCGGGGCCAGCAGGCAAAAGGCCACCCTGAGTGGGGAAAGCTGGATCCCCATCGGTGCCATGGCCACCCAGGCCCAGCAGAGATGAGGGAGAGGCACGCAATCCTGGCTGGGACTGTGGGGCCATGGTGCCGATGGGGATCCGGCTTTCCCCACTCAGAGTGGTCTTTGCTTGCTGGGCATGCTCTACCACCTCTACCCAGGGCTTCCTAGCCAGCCGCTTCATCTCCTTTATGCTGGGCAGGCCTACTGCTCTGGGCAGCAGCGGCAGCCTAATGGACCTGCGTGAGCTGCTGGCAGCACCGGCCTGAGGTGGGGCCAAAGTGCGTCAGGTGCACGAGGGGAACAGGTTCCATGCATGGGCCAAGACCAAGATATGCGAGGGAGCAAGGAGATGATCAGCAACGACCTGCTCTCCAACTGCAAGCAAAAACAGACAGGACGGAGTAGGCGCGTCCGGCGATCTGCATCACATGCCTCCCCTCTCCCCTACTCCGCCTGTTGCTGGAGGGCTGGCCCAGTATTCACAGCAGGCTGAGGAGCCCCAGAGTGTGCCAGTCGAGGGGCCAGCAGGCTGTGGCTGCTGACAGACACTGTCGGCCCCCATGCACTCACTGGCCTCTGTGTGCGGGGGCCAATGGTGTCAAGCAGCAGCCGCCCTGGCCCCTGCCTTGCCTTACCCTATAGGACAAGCCTCCTGTCCACTGCCCCACCCACCAGAGACCCCCTGGATCTCTCCCAACCTGCACTGCCCCCACAGGCATCCTCCCTCACGAACAATGTTGAGATGGCCACGCCCACCCAGTCAGCCATGCCCACTGCAGCCACGCCTACCCAGTGGGCCATGTCCCCCTGGCCCCGAGAGCACCACAATGCTGATGCGGCCCTCAATGAAATTGAGTTTGACACCCCTGCTCTAGGGCCTCATGCAGCAGTTCAAAAGAAAGCTCAGAACATTCAAGTGCAACAAAGAAGACAAACATTATTTGGCCAAGATTAATAATGGAACACAACTCAAATATGCAGTGGTGCTGTCAAGGACAAGAAACTCTGGGGCAAACTTAGCATGGTTACAACAAGGCTGAATTATGAAACTCCACACAGCTACCACATCTCATAACACTGATATGGTGGTTCAACTTAAAAAATCCTAAGGTGCTCACCCTGTATATCTCCAGTCAAAACTCTAAGAGAGGCTGCTTTACTGTGACAGAAGTGTCTCCATTTTTTCAAGACTTTGCACAAGCCAATTAGATTACCACAGATGAATGTTATATGATATTACAGATAGTCCTTAATATATAACTATAATGGAGTCTGCCCCTTGCAGTTGTAAAATGGGTCAGTCATATGACTTAACTTAAATTACCTATTTTGCAGCAGTCATTAAGTGAATGTGGCACCATTAAGCAAACACTGCAGTTGTTAAGTGAACCAAACCAGAAGACAGCAAAACCATCAGAAAACCCAGAATCATCTTTCTGATGAGAGGGACAGCACATAAATTTAATTAATCAATTAATTAATTACATATGATCATATGACCATGGGATGCTGCATGGAAATGCAGCCATACTGTTGAGTGCTTGAAATTTGGTCATGTGATTGCAGGAGAGGCCCAAATGTCAGAACTTCAAATCTGGATCATAAGGTCTCCTTTTCAGTGTAATTTCAAACCATCACTAGGCAACTGGTTGTAAGTTGAGGCCTATCTGTTCTCAACATCATCTAAACAGGAAAGGAGATGTCCATAAAATAACTAGGCTTAGCATCTACTATTACTTACCTGCATGCTGACAAAACTGATTAATATTCAACAAAAACTATAACGATATTCTGAGGATACTGAATTAAAAAAATTTAATAAAAAAACTACACAGAAATCTAGAGGAGCAAATTTGCTTCTGCTCAAGTATCAGAACACAGAGCTTGCATTTTTGGCTATAGTTAAGTATCAGCATCTTCTCTACTTTATTAATCTGCTGTCTAAATCTTCTGCAAAACAATAACCCCTCTCAAAATGCTAATAAGAACATTTTCATTTGCCTTTTCCCCCTTTGCTTGAATGATCCTAAAGGTTCTGGACTCATGACAATACAATACCCAAAAAACAATTAAAACAGGTAATCAGATTGAAATATAATCAGCACACAGCACGCTCACATTAACATAATTTAGCTGCTGTCATCAGAAAAGCCAGCTCAAACATAACCATTTTATTCTGGAAAATGTTCAGAATCAGACCTTCTGAACCTTTGGAGGGAAGAGAATAATTTTGCCAATGGAAACTCCTCCCTTCTGATCACAGGGCCAGCTCTAGACATTTTATTGCTTTAAGTGTTTGTGTTTCATGGCTCTTTGAATGAAAGATGCAACTGTACAAAACTATGAGGGTGCAAGAGAACAGGTTTCAGTTGTTTTAGATTGCTCTCTAAAAGATGAAGGAAGGAGAAAACGGTTCATAAAAACCAATTCCACTGAAGAAACTCCATTTTAACATGCATTAATGGCCACCTGCTGTACCTATCCCAGCACACATATGCTTTGCACAACTTTCTCAGCAAGACAGTTAATGGGAAGAATGTAATGGATAAATCTAAGAATTCCTTGTGTGAGAAATGACACCACAAACAAACGATGGATCTGCTAATGTTCTATTTCTGAAGAAGAATGCCTTTCTGCATTACATCACTGCTGTTTCCAATGTTAAAAGACAGCATTGATTCACAACTTTACAGTCTATCACTTGGCGGCACCAAATAATAATAATAATGTGTGTGAGCCAGATTCTATACTGGAGCAAAAAGGGAACCTGAAATCAGTTTCATCACAACCCAACATATGGAAAATACTCCAGCCCTCCTCTCTCCTCCTGCCTCCCTTCCCAATGTTATTTTTAGGAAACCTTTCATGAGCAAGACAGAGGGAATAAGGGAATAATATCAAAATATAACAAGGAATAGTCAGACAAAGAAAGCAAGACTATACCCAATTTTAAATTATCCCTTATCCAGTGCCCCAATGGAAAGATGGAAGTCTGATTCTACTATTCTTACAGGGATGCTTCTAGATGGAGGAGCCCATAATACCTGAGAACCAGTTCAATGGGCAGATGGGAGCTCAAATAGCACACTTAGAGGAACATCCTATGCAGCACAGAATTGAGACAGAAGTCCCTGCATTCTTTACAAAGTGCAGCGTTGCTGAGGACTAGGAAAGTATGTTCTACTTAAGCATCCTTGACCACAGGGCCAGGAAGCTGATGATGGGCAACTCATTTGTCATAAAATAAGTCACTGGTGCATTTCCATCTAAGGAACCCTGTGAACTGGTTCTGGACAGGTGCAACTGCATGCTGCCAATTTGTTTTGAGGTTATTTTTTTTCCCTGGCGGGCTCCCTTGCAATTTATTTCCGAATGGGGCCAAGCAGGCCTTTCTGTTCTTTTGACAAATTGGAAGGTTTGTTGAATCTGCCTGTGGCCTGGATCCCCTTATTTACAAACTCTTGCTTCATTCTGCCACCAACGTCCTGATGAGAAGGCCTTTTAAAGGGAAAGATGCTTGACAGCTTTGCAGCTCCTCTTCATAAGATATTTTTTTTTTGGGTTTGGCAGATGATCAGATGAACAAAGCATGGAGTAAGGATCTGCAGAAGAACAAGAATAACTTTACAATATTTTCCTTTTGTAGGAGATATGGAGGGAGTTTTGTTTCTCCAAGATCTACAACAGCTTAGGGAAGGTCAGCATTGTGATTCTTTATTTTGTATTCTCTCTGCTGCAAGACTATAAGCAATACAAATAATCACAAATTACCTTCAAACTATTTTTTTAAGATTCGGAAATGGAAATAGCGGTGTTCTACAAATGACTCTTAAAATTAATTCTTTACACATTTAATACCAATTGAGAGAGAGCACAGTTAAAGCTTCTCCCTAACATTTTAACTTGGAACAGTATTTTCCCCCAAAAAATGATACAAAACCCAAACATGTGTCCTAAAAGCTGTGTAATAAAATGCTCAAATACAGGGATGAGAAGAGGTTTTTTCAGTAATTGATTAATTTTTCATAACATTGAGTTTAAGAATGGATGACTATCTAGTCCTATAGAACCAGGATGCTTGTCAGCTTTTCTCCCATAAATCTAGTTTTGACTCTTCTGCTAAATTTTAAGTACTGTAGTTTGTTTAAGTGATCAAAAGTTTACAAAAACTTTTTTTTTTACTTCTTCATATAAGAATGATCTTTGGCACACACATGTTTCACTTGTTGTAATTCTATACACGCAAACTGGGAATTGAAACAGAATTTGGATTCTGAAATCCAAATTTGACCACTTTTTCAAAAAGACAAATATCCAGCTTTTGTGGCTGTAGATACATTTCCTGCTGAAGGCAACGATGTTCACTGAGCAGATCCAACCGTCTTTGCAACCACATATCTCTCCAATCTTCCTAACATATATAATTAGGAATTCTCCCCTTAACTCTCTTTGTCATCCAACTATATTATTGTTTTTCAAAGGCAATATATCCAATCTCTACCTCCAAAGTAACAAAACACACACACACATTAAGGATGCAAACTGCAAATGTCAGGTTAAAATCAAGAACCCATGCCCACACTTCATTATAGTTTGATTGCTGATTTTATGGAGGAAGTTCTTGACTTTACAGTGAATATTCTAGATTAATTATTAAAGATGCCTCCACTACGGCTAAGGCAAACAGAGAAATTACAAATTGATGGTTGCAGGAGGTTTTATTTCCTTCATTTGGTTATTTTCTACATTGTACAGGATTACATTTATATGAGTCTGCACAAAATGGAGTCATATTGTAATGTTCTACTGAACAATACACCCTTAAGTGGATTCTTAAAACAATATTTCCTTAAAAGTATTGTCTTGGTTCTATTTATTGTCCTAATTATACTTTCTGAAAAAAACAGAAAAACATAAAAACATTTTCCTTTGTTTTAACTAGATAATGAAATAAATTTCACTAGTTTATATACACACACACACGCACACGCACACATATTATATACACAAATTCGCAGCATAGTTCAGCTGCTGTAAAGTCTCCCACAAATTTATTCAAACAGGCTCAATTACAATTCATAGAATTCAGGTTTTAGAAAAAATGAAGATAGGTATTTGGATTCTGCCTTTGGCCCAGCAACTTTTAAGATATATACATTATCCATCCAGTTAAATATCTTCATATAGTGAGAAAGAGATCACCGCTTCTTTAAACCTCCCCTGTAGAAGTTAAAAGATTCAAAACATTCAAGTTGCCAGGGTTATGATCAATGCAGTGTTTTTCGTAAGGCCTGTTTTGAGTCTAATTGCTGACACCTTGCCTGAGTTTAAAATAAACATTCTTCAAGTTTTAAAAAGTACATTTAAATTTCATTTTTGTTAATAAGGCCTCAAATGTTTTCAGTTTTTAGTTTTATAATCGATCTATACATTTATAATTAAATTATAATTAGTTAGCATGCTGGCTACTAAAACACTTCTGTTCAAACATTAGATTACTACGTGAGAATCAGAATGCTGAACTCAGTGAAAGCACTAGGATAGAAAAATGCCCAAACTGACCCATAGTACCTTCTTTAGTACTGGCCTATGGTTACAAGTCCAACCTTCATTTTTGGAAGACCCTCCAAGCTGAAAAGCATGCAGATTCATGTCTTCTTCCTTCCCTGCATTTCAGGCTGCTATTTACACCACTCACCTGCCCTTGGCTTGCAACAGAGAACAGAAACAACACTTTAACCATGAAGTAAAACTATGGCACTCAATAAGAAAAGGGCCTATCTCTATTATTATGAGCTTCAATTGAAATATGGCAGTTGGCCTAATATGTTATAAGACCTCATCATCCAAATACTTTTTGAACAATACTTGCTGATTGTGTTTAAAAGATTGGGTTTGCCGAAATCATTATTCTTCATTTTATTGCTCACCCATCACCCCCACACACCGCAATCTCTGGCTGAGCTCTAGACCAACAGATCATATTTAGCGAATCCAAAAATATTTTAAAAGAATACCATTCATTAGTTTTTGATTTAAATTCAGGGTTTTTTTTAAATCACTTGGCTGGTAATTGATGCTTCCATTCTCCAAAAGTAAGACTTTTAAAAATAATCCAAATAATACAAGTTTATTACTAGAATTCCATAACTGTAGTTTTTATTCTTACATTTGCCTAAAACATAATTTTTGCCCTAGTGAAAATCTCATGGTCAACGGCAGTCATGTCCTATCTATATTCATCCAAACATTTACAAGATCTTTCATATCAATATATTTTCTGGGGGTTTTTTTCAGAATAATTGTTCATTTCCTTGCCATACAAATTATTAACTAGATAATTTTGTAAGCATTAAGAACTTCAGTATTCACATTCCAGCAAGCTTGATGTCTCCCTGTGCTCTAAACAACTGCGACTGTGATAGAATATGGCTAAGGTATCTAATTTATAATGACATTTTAATATTTCAACCCATGGCTTGTACTAGCATCAATATTTGCTATTAGACTCTCTTTTGCCTAAAATGAGCAAATTTCTTTTCTAAGTTACCACCCTTAAAAGTCTTACTACACAAGTTTTTCCACGCCTGCCATGAAATGCAATATGCTCTTTCGAATTGCTCCTTTATTTTCACACAGCTGGTAGAAGAGAATTTCGTGGTGGATTGTGCCCTTCAGTTTCAGGTTTTCTAGGCTTTTGTGTATTCTTAATGCTATGTTTCTTTCTTTTATTTTCTTTTTAATAAAACTTTTGTTTCCAAAGTAGTAGAGAGAATAATTCTAAGCCAAAATACTTGGTCAGAAAGAGTTATGCATGCAAGTCAGAGAAGAGAAGAGAAATGTTTGGAAACAGTACAGTATACTATAGCTGGAATAGATCTAGAATACTATCAGTAAAAAACAAAGTATTCTGCATAAACCAGAAATACCACTATGAAATGAACAAATCAGTTATTTTCTAAAAATCTATTTTCAGTTCTTCAAATATTCAAATTAAGAAAGAAATGGTAATAAAAAACATTACAAGTAAACTATACAATTATATAACCCTAAAGTTAAAAGTATTTTATTAATAAATATACACTTGCATATGCACACGCACACGCACACACACACACACACACACACACAGGCTCACTTTATTCACACTTTTAAAATAATAGTTAGGGAGTATTTCTTATTTAAAATAATAGCATTTCCTCTCCTATGAGGTGGAAATAATACTTTTTGCTGCCATGAATCAATTCCAAAATTCATAATGTTGGTTTACTTTTTAAAAAATGGAAAATCATCTACCTTCTCTTACCACAGCCAAGACTCCTTTTTTTCTAAAGCTGATTCCACCAGCAGCACTGCCAGCAGCAGCACCACCACCACCAACTCTTATGGTTAAAAAAACAAAGACTGGGTTTGCTAGAAGCTCTTTCTGTGTAGAAGCTGCTACGCAAAAAGTCGCTGGTATTCTCCAAACTGCTGGTTGCTAAAATATTGCCAAGAGATGTGGGAGGGGGTGAGGTTTTCTACTGTGTTAAATATCCAGGTCTCTGCAAGTCTTTTGAAGAGTCTTATGCACAGCAAGTAAAAGTGCTTTCAAAAAATTCAGTTCTGAAAAGAAATATCAAACAAGCATGCTAGATTGTTTCACAAGAACCAAACTGATTTTGAGATAAATGTTTTCACTATTATTTTCCTTTTAGAACAACTATTTTCTCTCACTGAATCCTCCCCAGTATCTCAGCACCTTGAGCCCAGTCTTCTGTTGTATCTACCTATGTCTGCTCTCTCTCCCCTCTAGGAGAAGAAAAAGCTCTGTGATTTAATATTTCTCTGTGTTAACAAAATCAAACATACAAATATAAAATTAATCACACTGGAAAATGAAGCCCCATATAAAAAATATTAAACGGTCAGGTGATAAAAACACAACACAAAAGAATTCTTCAGGTACTTTATTTTAAAACCATTCAAAATTATGCTAAGAAACAACATTTCCAAGCAAGTTACCCAAAATGGCATGCAACTTCTATGAGAGAAAATAATGTTTAATAATTATTATTTGTACCGTGACAATTAATAGGCTTGGTAGGCATCTGCCTTACCAGGCAATTTATTCTTGAGCATTGTCAATGTCTTTCTCTTCTCTCACATATTCCATAGACCCAAAATGAGTAGTAGTAATAAGAGACAAGGACAATGCAGAAACTACCTAGTGTGATAGCCATAGAAGCAAAACTGCAGTCGGGTTTCAGCATTAAATTAATAGTGGCTCAAAAAAGTGGGAGGCAATGTACTATATTATTAAAGTGGGAATATGCAATGTGGAGTGTGGAAGCATGGAGAATAACATGATCAGAAATCTTGAAAAGGTTGAAAATTGACGTGTGAATCAGGAATGCAGGAATGCACATATCTGCATTTAGATCAAGGAAAAGTGGACCTAGATAAAAACCATTAGGTTAGGAACTTGTGGAAGTAGATCTGATAAAAAGTTTTAAAAATAGCCTTGTTTTAGTTTAGGAATTTAATTGAACTAGCGGTCATCCTGATCCTAACCCTTTCAACCACTTTTAGGATTCTTCTGTGGGTGTACCTCCTATTGGCAAAGAATTCCCATCAACAATGGTGGGTGAGGAAAGTGGAAGAGGGCATGGTAACTGAGTGATGCAGACCATTCACTCCATAGGTTTTGGATGAAGTACACCCAGTAGTCTTCCTGACTTACTGTATTGAAGCATGAGCTTTGAGGGACATTAGTGAGTTTGCATGTAATTTTTTTTTAATATAACCTCCATGACCCCTCTATTTCATGAAATATAACCTACACATATGTTTGAAGTGAAAGTGTCCCACTGCTAGGAGTGCTTAGTGATCTTCCTTTGACACTGGTCCATTTGAAACCACTAATACCTAAGACCATCAATTCTTCTCTTCCTTGGTCTTATTATTATGCGGTCACCAATTGCCCTGCTCACCGTCCTATAAAGGGTGAAAAGGAAATAAAAAACCTTACCCTATTTCCAACTTTTCTACACAATTTTTGGAGTCTGTTCCACACTTATATTCTTGAACTGGACTGTGCACCAAAAACTAATCTTTGCCAAAGGAGAGTGGGATCAAAAATAAACTTTTGTGATTTATAGAAGTGGGAGGGGGGCCTTCCTCCTTGCCCTGGAACTGACAAACAGAAAATCTGCATGTCTGTTAGGAAGGCAAAGCCTTTCCTTCTTTAGAACCAGCCCTTAACTGTATACGTATATAAGGCAGAAGCTGAATTCAGATGTTCCAGTTTTTAAATTAAAAATTTTGGCTTTAAAGAAACTATCCACTCACTCAGGCCTGCTTTTTTCCCAGTGCTCACCATGAGATCCACACTGATTTAGAAATAAGTCCATTAAACCTGATGAATCTTAGCTATGACTTTGTGTAAAACAGGACTGAGTAACTGCAGTCCTTTGCATGCTTCTCAGGACCACAGCAGCTGCTGTTGCAGCTGGCAAGACCTTCTAGCCCCTTCGTGAAGAGAGATTCTGAGCTCTGCCAGGCCTCTGAACAATCTACATCTCTAACCCCTTTTCTTCTGCTCTTCACCACGGTGTCTCTTTTCTTGCAAAGAAGCCTGCAACTGATCTATAGAAATAAGCATTCATTTGCGGGTTTCAGTTCAAAGTACTGTCTTTTTCCCAGGCCACTCTGGCTGTCTTACTTACCAGCAGGATGGAATGGAAAGTGTACACGCAGATGTTGCTAGCTAGATATCAGGCAAGGATTATTCCTGAACTTCAAGTAAGCCTTGCTTGTGTGTGAACTGCAGAAGGCTGCTCTAATGGCAACAAATTAAAACAACAGCACCAAGAGCTCATCAGCCTCAGAAGTAGGCCCAGCTCAGTCTGTGGAATAGCTGCAGATAGTCTCATTTTCTAATGAAATCCAAGAATTGAAGGCCGCAGCATGACTAGAAGCAGAGATGGGGCTGTTCAATTCTTCTCTTATCATTTTTTTCTGCTCAAAATTATCCCCAGTTACTTTCTACCAGCACAAGAGGAGCATACAACTTTCCTACAAATGAAAGATGAGCATTTTTGAAGTGAAAAGTCTACTTTCCAGTTAAAACAATAAAAAACTATGAGAGTCTTTTGTTACTCTGCAGATAGTACAAATATTGTATACAAAATTAAATGACTATCAACATACCAAATAATAATGAAGGGGCAGTCTGCTACTCCCCCAGTGTTGCAGGAGTACAATTCCCATAAGCCCCAGCATAATCAAAGGTGATTCTTAACTGGCTAGACTATCAGAACACTAGCTTACCTATCCCTATCGTAGAATCACTTCATATCCTTTATCTTATCCAAAACAATCATCCACAGATAATCTATCACTCTTTTCTTCCAAAGAGATAGCACTATACTATCAAAACTCTTTCCAGTCTTCCAAAATGATGTGCATGCAAAATCTCATCACCGTACAGTGTTCACTGTACAGTGAACAATACAGGCCATAATTAAAACTGAGCATATTATACTGTGCCATGTTCCACCAATTTTGGATGAGCTTTGAACCAGCAAAAACCAAAAGTTAATATTCCCTCTAGAATCAGTCTGAAAGTTCTATCTAACCCTGAATGAACAAATAAATGGTGGCTCCTCTTTTGGCATTGTCTTACCGTGATGTTCTTTTTTCTTTCCTTTTTTTTAAACATTCAACTAAACTTTGTTCAGGTTTAAAAGGTTGCAGGACAAATCAGATTTCACATAGATGGTTTATTCCAAAAATGTAAAATCAAATTCCATAGCAAATCTGCTGTCATTTCACATTTACTGACATTCATCATCAAAATGAGTAAATGTCTTCTATTTTTGCACCAACTGCTGTAGAACAAATCCTTCTGCAATTCACACATTATATTTGAACTGCATTTTGTTGGCAGTATTTTTACTAGCAAATAGCCTGCACTGTTTAACTATCAACAATTATTAATAGATCAGGATATTGATATTAATAATAATGGAAATGATGCCACTACTAGGTGAATGCAAAAGTTCTGTTTGCAGTCAGTACCTAAGTCTATAACTATGGGTTATGATTTATAATAAAATAATGTGATAATTCAATTGCTCTAGCTTACAAGAACATTTCATACAGCAGTGAGATTCACTTTACTGTTATTTTGCAAGCTTCACAGATTGCTCAGGAAGCCTAACCAAAAAGCAGCAAATCAGTTTTCCTACTCAAATACAATAGACTTTTACAATCTTGTTCCACTGGTGAAATTGGTAAGATCAGGTGCTGCATTTACTCACTCATTCAAATGAGCACCACTTCTCTCCCAGGATATTTAGTTTCCTCCTGTGTAATCTTTTAATCCACTACCAAAAATACTAACTATTCATAGTGGAAAAGACTATGGCTTGGCCATTGCCACATGCTTTCCATCTTTAAGGTGAAGGTGAGCTCATGCTGCCTGTGACATTTTTCACATACCAAACAGAAAGCCACCATTTAGAGCATGGCCCCATTGTTCTTCACCCCACGAAAGTGAGGTGAGAACATTTCATCAGAAATAAGATGAGAAAGGCAAACAAACCTATTTTGCAATATGAATTTCAACACAAAAGCTGAAAAATATTCTTGCCCTTCTCTGTTTGTAGGTCTGTGCAGGGCACAAGACCTCCCCAGGCAAAAGCTGCTCCCTCCAGCTTGCCTGGCCCAGGGAGTGGGGCAGAAAAGGAGAAAGAGACTTTTAGCAGAAGGTAGGCTAATGTTTTTCATTTGGGGGAATGTTTTTCCCGCTTTTAATTGACCCAGAATACCACAAAATACCCAGGAGCATTTCCTAGAAGCATTCTGTCGAAGTCCATGAAATACCCCCCCCCACCCACCCTTTTGCAGGCGCAACCACGAACCGGCCTGTAACAGCCTGACTCAGCTCCATCAGAATCCGGGAGAAGCGCAATTTACTTTTCCGCATTCAAAAAGGGAATAAGGAAGGTTTTAAGGAAGATTTTAATTCAGCGGTCCTCGTAGTCGGGCCTTCCTGCTTTCCCCCAGGAAGCAGCGCCAGTTTGGAGCCACCTCCTCCACCAGCTGGCGTGGAGGGGAAAGAAGCTACAAAAAGAGCCCCACACGGCTGCTTTAAGACACATCTTTCTCAAGTTCCCCTCAAAACCAGTTACAACTAAACCAGTTCTCAGGCTCTCTTCTGTAAATTAAAAGGAACCAGCCGCTGCTCTGGAGAGCCAAGAAAAGCCTCTTCGTAATGAGAAGTGTAGCACTCGGTTCTCCAGCACCAGCGCTTTCGGCTTTCCCTTCATCGCTTGGAGCGCAGGAAAAAAAATCTCCCAGCCTGTACTGCGTCTCGTTAGGGAACCTCTTCCTTTTTTCGAGATGAGTCGATTCTTGGCTGATCTCGTTAAACACACACACACACACACACAAAATTTCGTCTTAAAAGCTCCAAGGTGCAGCGCGCAAACAAACGCCCGTCTGTTTTCTCTCCCCGCCCACTCCGCTTCCATTTTATTTAAAGACCTCTTTACTTTTCATTCGGCGCAAGGAGCCGCGCAAACGATTCTAAGTCAAACCGTCGCTTTGCCCCTGGGGACAATTCCGGAATTGACTACTACCCCCGCGCTCCTGAGGCTGCCTCGTTTTTTAGCGGAGCCAGACCAAGGTCGCAAGATCTTCGGGCCGCCGCTCTGCCCAGTTCCAAAGGGGCGCCTGTTTACGGGTTCAAGAAAGTTAACCGTCGCCTCTGCCTCGTCTGAATCTATTGTTAGTGGCTCAGAAATCCCACAGCGCTGTAGGGGAGACATTCTGTCGAGGGGGCCCTCCGTACCTTTTTTCACAGACACACCCTCCCCGGGGAGGCCACAGTCCGTCCCTTGGGCCGGCTGGAGAGGAATTGTAAGCTCCTTCAGGCAGGGACTTTGGTTTTTGAATTGCTGTATAGTGTTGCATATACAATAAATAATAACGGGAGGGTGGGTTCCCTCTCCCCCTCCCCGCACATACCTAAATCCCGGGCAGCCTCTACTCTGAGTAAGGAAGCTTTTCTAGGAACACTGAGGAACGGATTCTTTTCGCAAAGTTGGGGTGCAGCTGCCGCGGAACACGAACCATCGGGAAATGTTCCCGCGGGGGGGGGGGGCGGGAAGGAATAGCAGAAAGCGCAGTTCTCAAAACCAGATTGGGGAAGAAGTCGGGAAGGGAAATGGGAAAGGGCAAAACAGGCAGGACGCCTAAGGAGTGCTTAAACGGACCCGGTATCTGGCGGGCGAGAAGCATGTGGGGTGGCGAAGCCTTTACGCTTAGCTCGCTAGTGTGCCTGGCGCCGGTCGGGATCGTGGCTGTGCTAAGAGGGGGCTCTCCGGGACCCAACCCCCCTCCCAACCCATTCCCTTTTCCCGCTCGATGGCAGAGCAGCGCCCTATCAACCGCAGCTTCCCGATCCGGCCGCGCGCCTCTCACACCTTTCCACAGCTACCTCCTCCTCCTCTCTGTCACCGCCACAATTAAGACATTAATTAAAGCCCACGCCTTCATCTTAGAGGCTACCCCGAATGAGCTTCTCATTTTGCTTATTACTTTTCAAAGTCGAAACCGCGGGAGTAGGAGGCGGCGGCGGCGGCGGCGGCGGCAGCTCTGGCAGGCCGAGCACAAAGGCGTGATTGTCCGTCGCTGCTTTGGAGGGAAAGTATTAATCAGAGAGGAAATTATTGATTTCCACGGCACGTACCGTGACAGTGAAGAGATTTTGGGCAGCCATCAGAATCCCATATATATACACACGTACATAAACATATATGTATTTTTTTCCCTCAGGGTTAAAAAATAAAAATAATAAAAGCGAAAAGCAAAGCACCACCGGAGGTGGAGGACAGCGAAATCCTCTCTCCGCAAACCCTTCAGCTTCTTGCTGCTGCAGCAATGGAGCAGGAGGCGGCGGACGAGACAGCGGCGAAAGAGGCACCACGTGAAGCTCAGCAAGGGCCCGGAGCCGACGCGCGAGCGAGCGAGGGAGCGGAAGGGAGGCGGCGGCAGACTCCGTGGCGGTGCAAGCGGGAACAACTTGGGCAAAGTGCGACCCCCAAAGACCCCAGAACTTCGCCCGGCGCTGAAGGGGCAGGCGGGAAGGCAGGCACCGCGGCAACCGAGCTGGCCGTGTCTAGGCTTGCGCGAGCTTCCCTCCCCGCTTGGATGTGTTTTACTGGAGCGGCTGCTTGATTTGGAAGGAGATTGGCCTCCCAAGACTGGAGAAATGCCACCTTCTGTGCCGCCGGATTTGCAACGCTTCCAAGCTGGAGCAGTGCACTTTAGCGGAGGGGAGGGGGGCAGGGAGAGGGGAGGGGAGAGAGCGAGAGAGGCAAGCAGGAGGTGGGGGGAGAGAGACGTGGAAATCGAGCCTTGCTGGGAGTTTGGGGGGCTCCCTAGAGCTTTCTATCCTTTGGGCCCTGCGCTACGCTACTCCATTCGCATTCGCTTCTATCCTCTACCCTCTTTTCCTCCCGGCCGATCCATAATACCAGGGATCGGTTTCGGAGTGCGCATCGCTGACCGGTGATGGCGGGCATGAACCGCGCTCTGCGCTCTGGTGGAGTTTGCTAATCCCGTTACTGCCGCCTTCGAAGTTCGGTGGAAGCGGCGCCCGCCTTACTTGTGCAGACGAGGGGAAGGGCTGGCATAAGGGTCTTGGGAAGTGGCTACAGACGGAGTGTTCGTAGACCGGAGGCACCCATTGGATAGAATCTATTAAAAGAGGGGGGAAAGAAAGGACCGGGGAAAGTCGAATTGAAAAGGGGAAGGCGGAATAGAAAGCGGGAAAGGGCTTAGGCGAGGGGACCATGAGGATCTGCAGGAGTCAAAGAAAAGGGGGTTTCCCCAACCCCACTCCGGTCTTGCCTTGTGCACTCCTGAAACACTAAACGGCAGACACCAAAACTTCACTTGCGGTTTGCGTTTCTCCCCCTCCCACTTTGGGGTGATGTGAGCAGGAGGGTGGGATTTCATAATTAGGTCGCCTGTCAGAAAGTTTGAGCCAAACCAAACCAGGCGCAAGAGAGACAAGTCAGCCCCTTCCTCCGGCGCCATCCGCCCCCTCCGTAAAGCTAGGCCGGCCCGGCTTTGACTCGCCGCTGACACTGCAGCCTGATCCTCCATTTGGCACCTTAGCGAAGAAAGGGACGGGAGGTGGCTGGAGCGGGAATACTTCTGCGATCCCGGATAATCTGGCTTGTTTTTGGTTTAATGAGACACCCCCTGCTTTTTCTCTGAGTCTGCCCGTATCTGGGGGCGGGGGCTTCTGCGCGCAGATTCCGCAAGAGCCCCTTCCCAGCGAACAATGGAGAGAAACTCCCTTCATAGCTCAAGAGGCCGGGAAAGGGGGGGGCGCTGGACCTCGGGGAGATGAAGCCCTTTCCTCCGCTCTTCCTTTGCTCTTCAGCCATTTCAACTAAATTCGTGGGCTTTTCCTCTCATCCCACTGTCATTGTACACGGCCCTAAGGCAACCGCGGAGCAAAAAACGGGCCAAGGAGAATTTCGAGCGGGTGGTGGCGAGGCTATGGCAGCCCTTGCGCCTTGCCTGGCTCCTCTGGATGAGGGAGTAAAGCGCTGCTCTGCTCGCTCCGTCCCTGCTTCTTCCAGGCAACGGTGGTGGAGGGCTGGGGCGCAAGGATTACAGGCAGGGAACGGAAGAATCCCCACTGATGGCGGGTGGGAAAGCATTTTGCAATGGGACCTACAGACGGAACAAGGAGGTGCCTATTGCATCCGTCGGTGCCTGCCACTCGCCGACGTTCTCGCTCACTCCAAAAAGGCGCGCCTCCGCCAGCTGAAGAGTGCTTGAAGTCATCACGTGGACACTATGCTAATCGAGGCAGGTGACTCATAGCTTGGTGGAGGGGGGAGTGTGCTCGGCTGAGCTCGCCTCAACAACCCTCCCTCGCCGTCTCGTGAGAATGCGCGCTTAGAAAGGTCTTTTGCGCCTCCGGATCGCAGAGGCGGGGAAAGCCGATTCGAGCGGCAGAGCCTCAATCCTCCGCGCGCTTCCTGGGAAGTAAGCCACGTTGAATTTAGTGGGACTTATTTCCCGAGGACAGACCCTGGGGGTCGGCTCTTGCTTTCGATTGAGAAAAAAAATTAAAGAGTGGATGTGTCAGGAGAGAAGGGGAGGGCTTCTCCAACTGAGTAAAGAAAGAAAGAAAAACTTTATCGCGTTTGGGAAGGTCTTGAAATCTTCCTGGTGAAAGAGACTTGGAGGTTTATTTTTAGGCTTCCAAATACACACACAGAGAGAGAGACACACAAACATAATTTCCCCTTCATTGTTCTGGCCTTGCTTAAGTTTGCGAAGTAAAACAGTGGAATTTAGAATGCATACATAACCTGCTGATGTGTAGGTAGAGAGTGAACAAACTGAATTCTGCTGACAGGATCCCTATTTTTTCTCGTTTTCATACTCCACCTCATACGAAGGAAAACGAGCATTTTTGGCTGAGTCAAGACAAAAGTATTATTCATGAGCTTTTTCGGAGTGGGGGAAAAAACTGCCCTCAAGTCAAAGATGGGTGGTTTTACGGCCAGCCGCTTGATTTTCTCTCTTCTTGGTTTGAATGTCTAAGCAAATGGTTTTAAATAACTCAGGTCGTTTGCCCTTGCTAATTCCTGAAACGGACACTTCAAACATCTACCATCACTATTATTAATACTACTACTACTACTTAATGTTATTGTCGCCATCATTATCACATTTTAGGTCTTTCAGATTTTCCTCAAAGGTAGGCTGAAGATGGCGCCGCCTGCGTCCAGCCGAGGCGAACGGACGGGAGAGGTGTCGGCGTCTCGAACAAGCAGAATCGGCGTGGATGGATGAGCCCCTTTTTTTCTCCCGCGGCCGCCGCTCCTCTTGAGCCCCGAAACTTGCCCCGTCTTGGACGGAGCGTTTTGCAGGCTCTGAAGCGCTCTAGTCTGGATTAAAGGCGAGGATCACGCTTCGCGCAAGTCTTGCCAGTCACCTTGCCAGCCTTCCCACCTTCCCTCGGGCAAGGAGAACGCAACGTCTTACTTCGGGTTGTTTTGTCTATTTAAAATAATGCTATACTGATATTCTTACAAAAACAGGCAGGCAGAAAACTTCAAGAGACCAACCAAATAGTCAAAGCTAATTTATGCAACTCCTTCTCCGCCGCGCCTTCGCGAGACCGGGAGCGGCGCGGAATGGGGGGAGGAGGTGGGGGGGAGGGAAATTCAGCCTGTTGATTTCGGATCTCCTGCCGACTTTTCTACCGATTCAGGCTGGGATGGCCCAGGAAAGCAGCAAAGGGGCTTCCCGCGCTTTCTTAAGAATTAATGCGTTGTGGGGACAATCAAGCCGTAGTTCGGCAAATTTAGGCTTGATTACTCTGGACTAAACCGCTGGTTTAGTCCCGCCTAGAGACCGCAGCTTGCAGATTTCAAGTGCGGTTGATCTCAGCGGAGAGATCTAAGTAAGTCTACTTCTCCCATCGAAATCAGCGATACTTATTAAAAGAGGTTCCGCTTGGCCCGCTCTTGCCCTCAGTGTAGTTTTTCCACCAGCGACCGTGCCAACCGAGGATTGTAATTCCCATTTCCAGAGCGTTTGGCGATTAAGGCCCGCAGAGCCATTCCCAAAAGCCTTGTGGGAGCCCGTGACTTGCGGGAGATGCTCTACCGAACCGCGGCTGGACTTGTGGAAGAGATCTCTCTTCTGGAATTTGCCCGGTTGTGTTTTTAATTACGCAAGATCACACTGTAGTCCTTGTGAGTTTAAATATATCACCTCTAAATAATTCCCATTACGACAAAAAAGAAATTTTGGACAAGCAATGTTTGAAGTGAAAATCCCAAAGCCTTTGAAAAGTTCAGGGAGATCTAGCCCACCAATACTCTCCCTCCAATTAAAATAGTGTTGTCGTGAAAAGACCCCCAAGCGATTAATTCCATACTTCTTTTTCGTATAACTAATTGTTAAACAAACTTGTGCAAAATGGATACTTTGCTGACTCCTCAAACGCCAAACAAATCTGATTTCTTTAATAAATAAATGCTGTCAGTCGTCCCTCGCATCTCTTTTGAAATTGATTTTTTTGTGCGCCTTTAAATATTTCAAGTTCGCGTGAGAAGAGTTGACATATTATTGGGTTTTCGGTGGGACGGGGCTGTGGTCCTTTTTCAGGAAGAAAATACACCAAAGAAACGGGACTGTCCCTGTTAAGAGAATGAATCTCTGAGCGCCGCATTTAGGAATTCCAAACCGTCAGAAGTCACCAGTTCAAGAGAAAATACTTATCTTTTCCTACCCCTCTCAAAGCAAAAGCAATGTTCACAAAACTACAGTACCAGAATTAAATGAAAATTAAGCAATGCTTTGCTTTTCGACTCAAATAAGCATAGTTAGTGTGTCTTTTTCAAACAGTGCATACCAGTTCGTTCCTTTAGATGCTATCATTTCTTTTAAAACGAAATCCTCCTTTGTCTATTTTTTCCGATGAAGTTTAAACACTTGGACGAAAGAAGAACTTGGGGTGGCTGAGTGGACCCTTACAAGGGGAAGAAGCGGCATTCCTTTCCTCTACTTATTTTCAAGTAAACCTCCCCTGGTTCCCGCCGGCAAAACAACTTTATTTATTGTGAAGGTGTTGCTATTCCTCTCAATGAGGCGAAAGGGCATTTGGATTTTAGCTGCTCCGAGTGGGTTGAACTGGGGGCTCTCGGCTCTAAGAAGGAAACCCCGAAACCTTCACAGGGAGATGACGCGGTAGGAGGGTGGGAAAGAGAGGCGGCTAAAGAGAGCTTCCTTAACTTGGCTGACGTTTATTTTAAGGAAACGGGTAGAAGGAGAGGCCGAGTACAGGTAACGTCTCCAGAGAACCGAGAATTGGGAAAGGAAAAGAAAAAAAGGGGGGGGGGGCGGGCGGGCGCTACTTGGAATGAAAGTTTTGAACGGGAATGCGCGGCGCAAAGTGGGTCCAACAAGCCCGCCTCTTTCTCTGCCTGGTTTCTGCACATTCGATCGGCTTTAAAACCCTTCCGGCCTCTCTGCCTCTCGAGAGAGAAAAACTCAGCCCGGCTAACATCCAGCTCAGCCTCTCCGGCGGCAAGGCCGCCCGTTGGCCGCTGTTGGACGGCACGCCAGAAGCTGGGACTTCAAAGGCGCAGGACCCGGGAAACGCGAGTCAACAGCCCGCGCTTGAGCTGGGAGCCTCCGGCGCGGGCCGCCAGCCAGGCGCTAGGATGATTCCCGGGAGCCTCAGGCCAAGCGGACAGTCCTCCGGGGCCATTCGCTCTGCAGCAATTTCAAGGCTGCTCTCGCCCTCGGGGCCCCACGAGCAATCCTTCCGCCCTGGCCAGAGCTAGCAGGCGCCCCCGGACCTCCTGCCCTGACCCGCAATCAGAGGCATTTGCGTTGAATCGCTTTCTCCGAAGGGCCTCTGCTCTGGGAGGGAAGCCGCCTCCCCTAGGCCACTTGGGCTTCTCCAAACTGAGAAGAAAAGCGCTGTCCTTCGGGCAGCCTTGACCGTGGGGAGGGGAGCTTGCTGGGCCCTGCAGTAGAAGTGATGGGGTTGCAGGGGATTGCAGAAGGCGTGGAACCGGCATTGGGGGAGGGGGCACAGCAAGTGACTGCTGAACCAAAATCTTGGGGTCATTGCCCCAAAGGCCTCGATGCAAAGGAGACCTGGAAGACATCTCGGTTGTTGTTTTATCCTTGAGAGAGGGGGCAGAAAGGATGTCAGGCAGGCATTTACTATAAAGTCCTGGGGTATCAAGAACCTGCACCAGTCAATGTTTTATTGCAATGCCCTTCCTCCAATTAGGCCATTTAATCTCAACAGAACCCTTCAGATAGGCTGCATTTGAGTATTCCTGAATTGAAACTATCCCTTTTTCATAGATAGAAGGACCATCTATTTTGAATTGCTGAAGTTTGGAGGACCCCTAAAGAGAAGTGATGGCTCAAACATATTCTCCTTTCTGCCGGCTAGAGATCCTCAGGATTTTTGGTGCTCAGATCAAGTAGCTCTAGTCTATGCGGAACTAGACTAGTTAAAGGGCAGTCAGTTGCATTTGTACAACAGTTTAAGTTTGCTTGGGGCTAAGCAGCACGTGTGTGAGAGAGAGTACTGTGCAGCTTAGTGTGCTTTGCAGGTACAGGCTGTTGAGGTTTTTATGATTCAATGTGTAGCATCTCTAAATGAGTTAACTTTGTTTCTAGATTAAGCATTTGAATAGATGCAATCAATTTTTGTGGGGGGGGGAATTAAAATTCAGATGCAAATCTAGGCTAGAGGAGCACCCTGAGTGCCATTTGTGTCATGATATCACTGAAAATGCATAATTCACATAATTTGCATACTGGTAATAAGGATAGAATAGAATAGAATAGAATAGAATAGAATAGAATAGAATAGAAATAGAAATAGAAATAGAAATAGAATAGGATGGGACCTTGGAGGTCTTCTAGTCCAGTCCCCTGCTTAAGCAGTAGAACTTATACCATTTCATGATGTAGATTTTAGCAGATGCCTATGCCCTCGGTTTATAACTGTAACATAACTAGGCTAGAGGCAAAAAATGTCTAACAGCTTTCAGGAAGCCAATGAGATTTATGGAACACATAGCCCAATATTCTTCTGCCAGAGAATGGCAATCACCATTGCAGAATACTTCAAAGAGCTTAGCATTTAAGAAGTGGGGAACCCCTACAAATGGGAAGTTCCTGCATGAAGCAAATCCTACTGGGCACCATTACTTGAAATCACAGTAGTTCTTGACCCAATAATATATAGGCACAGACAATGGATTTGGTTCCTTGTTGGGAACCTGGTTCTGTGTTAGTGGCCAAGAAACTATTATTTGGTAGTCTGTATCCCTAGTCCAAAAGTTAGCATGAAATGTGGTTGAACCAGTGGGCATATTTCTTTATATTTCTCTAAACTGGCCTTTCTCCATCTGTATTAAATGAGACATTGAATTAGATCTATAAGTAAAGAATTGAGAAGCAGCTTTAGTGGTTTTCCTCATATATTTATTGTATTTATCCACAGTATATTTAAGTTAACAGTATAATCTTATACAGAACTACTTAATTCAGTTTTGAGGTATATAAGCAAGCTATACTCAATGATTGGAAATGACACGGTGTGTTTTATCTCATTGCTTTATTCTTCAGCTCCCAGCTGCCACCACTGGTCAGTTTCTATTCTGACTGATTCAGTCTTAGAGTTGTGAGTGGGCTGGGCTGATGCAAAGGGATTGGCCCCAGGTCACTTTGGGAGCATTCCTGGTTAAGAGTGGACGTGAATTGTGACCCCAAATCCTCACCAACATCTTTACCACGTTGGGCATTTCAGAATTCCTTATAGGCATATAGGTTTGTTCATGAAGGACAAACTTTTTTCTGCCAAGATATTTTTCCTTCTTCCATAAACGACATCAAGTTATACTTTCTGCAGCTCCTGCAGTTCCAACACTGATTAATAATAATTACACTAGTTGTAGTCAAAAAGAAGTGGCACAGGCTGCTTCCAGCTATAATATATGGCTTGAGAAATCAGGTAGAAATCCTTGACTTAGCTTTTTTTTCTTTAAGATACAATTTTTCTTCACAGGCAGTTTCAATGACAACATAGTGAAAGAAGTGAAGACATTCTGGTCAGTTCCAGTTCAACTTCCAGAGAGAAGAACCATGCTAAATAGTTCTTCCTGATGTGCAAGATCATTTTTTTAGACAACCTATATGCATTAAAAATAAGGGCATTAAAAAAACAGCTAACTTTCACCATGAATCTGAAATAATATTCTCAGACATTCTTTCACCACATACTGTATACCTGATTGTCAAACAATAATATACACAAAATCCATGTAAAAAGCACAACTCAGCTTTCATAGAGGGAAAAATGTCCCATGACATAGTCTGAAATTATTTGCACTATGTGAATCCAGAGATTTTTAGATGTAGAAGGCACAAAGGGCAAAATAAAAATTCTGAATTGGACAAGACTTAGAAGAGCGTCATACCTTCTCACTACTTTCTGATACTAATATACAGGATTTATAAAAGTAAAGGTTTCCCCTGTCCAGTCAAGTCTGACTCTAAAGGGTGGCGCTCATTTCCTGTAATTTCTTAGCTAAGGGAATCAGTGTTGTCCGAAGACAATGTGGCCAGCATGACTATATCCTGAGGTGCACAGAACACTGTTGTGGTACCTATTTCTCTACTTGCATTTTGCAGGATGAAGGCCTCTTCCGTTGTTTTGCATTTTGCATTTCCAGCTGACAAGCTCAGCATTTTTAACTAAGGAGCCATTGCACACACACACCCATATATAGATACATAGTACTAATGAACTAATTCAGGTTGTCTTTATTCTCTCCAAAGTCACAGAGCTGCTTTAGTAGAAGCAGCCACTGCAGAGTTGTATGTGTATGCACTTGCGTAGCCTACTGGAAATATGACTTCAACAAATAATTATGCATGGAAATGGGTCGGTCACATAGCAAGAAGAACTGATGGCAGATGGACCAAGGCAGTCATAAAATGGATCCCACTAGATAAAAAGCATCCACGAAAGAGACCTAAAACAAGACGGATCAACGACATCAGTAAGTATTGCGGGCCCAATTGGCAAAAGAAAGCTCAGGACCATATTGGTTGGAAACATGCGGAAGAGGCCTTCATCCTGCAGTGGATAGACAATGGCTAAATTGGTGATGATTCATTACTTCTTTCCACCTGAAGAGAGTCTTGCTAAGTAACTAACCAGCCAGCCTTTGGTGCTTCTGAGAAGACTGCAAAGGGGGGGAAGACCCCAGTTTTTTCCTCATAGTTTATCCATGTTACAGGCTACTACCTAGCTGCCATTGTTAACAACTGCCAATATACATACTCACATTTGAAGATACCTCATTCTATCTTTTTTAAGCTACATCATTTTGACACACATCTTGAAGCAGCCAATTCCAGAAAAGATTAACAGTGTGAAGAAGCAGACCCTTTTCTATGTCCTGTTGTTCAGGTGACCATAAATTCTGCAATTAGAAAAGGTGAGGCATTTTCTCCTTACCATAATAACCACAATTACAAGAGAGTTACTATCAATAGTCATCCTTTATCAGGTAAAGTATATCTTAGGTATAACTCCAAAAGGCTTTCCTCACAGATATCCTTCACCTTCCAGAGGTTTTTATCAGCACCTGTTAATCTGAATTTATCTGCAATGACCTTTGGAGCTTTAAAACTTATGCTATTTTTAATGCACTTCTTATATGACATTACATTTTCAATTAGGACTGCAAATTTGAAACTATCCACAGGTCCAATGATTCTAGTCTCACATTAGCATTACTATAATTAACTATTAGATTGGAGTGTATGTCTGTGTCTGTGTATGTGCGCGTGCATGTGTGTCTTATAGAATGCTTAAACAAGGCAAGGTATTAAGAAATTCAAAACAGTGTTGCAATGCCTGGAATCTGTTCGCGTGGGATTGTGCTCTTATGCATCCTGTAGTCATTTTTAAATTTCATGTTGGCATTACTGAACCAGCACTCTTCTGTATACATTTTGTAATTAAAAATTGTAATCAGGTAACAAGGCATTTAGCCAAATCAAACTTCACAAATATCTTTTGTTTTCCCAGAAAGAAAAAGGTGAGCAGACATTTTTTTTAGCAGACATCTTTCTATGAGAATCTTCTGAAATAATGCACAACAGATAGGAAATGTGTGATAAATCCTGAGTTTAATTCTTTCACTGCATCTTTCTTCTTTTTCTTCTGCGACAACTTTTTCCAACATGACTGGCTAGGGAAATCAGCCAGCTTTTTACTTCCTTCCAGTTTGGGCAACTGGGTTGGCAAAGGTAAAACTTTTGTTGCTCTTGTTAGGACCTACCCAATGAAAACCCTGCAGGATATTATTGTATTCTCAAGAAATACTGTACATAAAGAATTGGACACATTTCATTTGCCCTTTGTCAAAAAGAAAGAGACATGTTTGGCAGTTGCTCATTCTAGCTGAATGTCAAGACTAGATGACTGTAATATGCACTACATTCCAAGTTGTCCATGAAGACAGTTCAATCCACACTAATATTAATAGCCTGGCTGACTTTCAGGAAGTAGCAGAAATTCTGGAACTAGCTCTGATTTCATCCAGCAGGAAGAAATATTGAATTTTTGTATTGTGGATCTGTGACCCACCTTCAAATTTGGAACACCTACCCTTTTGATTTTTATTGCCATGAAGTCCAAACATAGTTTTCTTACCCCCCTTATTCTGTTTCTGGACAGGAAAGTTGCTTCTATTCCAGTCTTTAACAGATAGATAACTCAGAAGAACAAACAAGAGATAATTGCTTTATTCTGGGGATCCTAGACGAAACTTACAGTTTGTAGAGGTGCTTCCAAAATAGGTGGTTCAGCAATCTGTTTGTCCCACAGGTAAATTGACATTAGATTTTCCCCTCTTCTCNATCGTGGAGTCTGCAGCCGTGTGGCTGCATGTGGTGGTCAGAGAACAAAGGGCTGCCCTCAGGCTAGTGTCCAGGGATGCCTTTGAAGCTCCGCCCCTGACCCTAATCCCTCCCCTTGACCTGTTACATAGGAATACATAGAGTTATACAAAGTTACATAGAGTTATACAAGATTAAATGGATCTATGATCCAGAACACTCCCCGCTTGGAAATTAATATTTCCACTACTTACTAACTGAATATGAAAAAAAATATAGCATTAAAGTATACAGTACTCAATGGTGACTAACTTATGACTACATAGGTAAAAACTTGGTATCAAAACATGCATAACTATTGGTAAATATAAAGCATGCACAATTATGCAAAAAAATAAGCAAGTGTTACATCAAACAATGCATAAACACAGTACATCATTTGAGGTTTCATCTTCTGGTTCAGTCTTCATCAGCTACGGTGCCAAATCGGAAATCAGCCTGGTACAAGTGTCTTTGAGTCACGACCTGACTCACGTGGCTTCACGATCTGAAAGTCAGCTTGGCAAAGTAGTTCATCAGCTGGGTGGGCCCGGTGTGCAAGTCCCATGGGCCAATAGTTCTGGTATGCGTTCTTGTCTCCAAGTGAGACGAGGTCTTCTTCCTGTAAAGGAAACTGGAACCAAATCTGGAACAGAAAAACTGGAACCCAAAGCTTCTCAGGAACAAAGGGAACTGGATTCACAGGATACTCAGGAACTGAAGAACCTGGAAACACAGGAACATCTGGATCTGGAAACACAGGAACAGCTGGATCTGGAAACACAGGAACAGCTGGGTCTGGAAACACAGGAACAGCTGGATCTGGAAACACAGGAACAGCTGGATACTCAAGAACAGCTGGATACTCAGGAACAGCTGAATACTCAGGAACAGGAACAACAGCAGCTGCAGAAGACTCAGGATACTCAGGAACCGAGGTATCTGGAACCACCGATGGAGCATTGAGGATGGCTGCTACTGTTGTCATCAGGGTAGTGAGGACTTCATGTGTGGGTGTGGGTGTCTTTAACGACATAGAGTCCATGATTTTGCGGGGTGCGCCAATCATGTGCTCCCACACTTCGCCTATGCGTGCTTCGCCCATGTGAGATGAATGGGGAAGGCAATTTTTGGCCGTCAGGCATTTGTCAATCACTGGGTCATGGCAAATGTCTTCAATAGTCTGTAAGTCCTTGCAGACTCCTATAAAGTTTATTCTTGGGATGCTAAGACAAGTGATCAAGATGATCAGAACTATGCCTAATCTCAGATGCTTCCGCTTAGTCAGGGGTTTGACGTTTACTGGGTGCCTGAAGTTGAAGGTTGGCACGTTGATCTGGAGTTGAAGGTACATCGCATTTTGGTCTCTGTGGCCTTTGTCTATTTGAGCAGACCAAGAACTGAGGGCTTTCTAGCCAGGTCAATTCTGTTAACTGTGTGGCAAGGTTGGGCCACTTCACTTGGTTGTTGCCTGTTGGCACATGTTGTCATTGTTCAGGGCTCAAAGATGTTTCGACACTCTTCATTCTATTGCCTACATAAACGTAGAAATGTCTGCTTTGTTCGTAGATGTAGCTTGACATCTCCTTGCTGTCTGCGTAGAAGGTGGTAGACTGTAGTTCAAGGCGCAGCGTCTTCGCTGTCAAGTTGGTGAGCTTTACAGCCAACGTGGTACCACATAGTACTAACCTTGGTACGGTGTGGCCTTCATGTAGTGTTAGTCTCGCTTTTCCAAAGAAGACACCGAGACTGCAGCTCTCCCCGCTGTAGACTCTGATGTATCTCATGGTTGCAAACAATATGACATAAGTGTGGCTCTCCCCGCTGTAGACTGTGACGCATCTTAAGGCTGCATTTGCCTTCGTTGACACATCTAAGGAAGCATACAAATCTTTCTTTTGCACTGAGGCGGGTGAGCTGGAAACATACGTGCACTTGCATACTCTTGGGACATCTTGGAAGTAAATTCCATGACTCCCGGTCTTGCAGACGTTGTTTGTCTTGTTTGTCCTCTATGGACAAGGCTAAGTTGTTGTGATTTTTGCTTGTCTGAAACACTGTTGCTTCCAAAGCAGGTTTGGTTGTCACAAGCGCGCAGTGTTCTAGGTGTGGTTTTAGGTGAGGTGCTGATCCATTACTGGGAATGGAGGTGTTTGATATGGTCACCTGGGTTGGGATTTGCGGTTGATCAACACACACTGTCCCTCCTATGGCCCATCCGAGTTCCATCTTAATGGCTACTGGGGTTCCTGGTGGACCTTTGATTCTCTCATCGGAGCCAATGGACTCTGGGGCGTCTCTTCCCACCATGAGTAGGATTTTAGCTTCAGGATCTAGAGGAGGTATTAAATCAGCTATGTGTGCTAAGTGAGGTATTTTTCTTGCCGCCTCTGGTGTTGAGATTTCACTGCAGATATCTGGTAAGGTCTCCCATTCCAACACTGATGGTAACCGGAAGTGTGAGCTTCCATCTATCGCTTCTATGCGTAGACCGGTGATTTTCCTCCCCGCTGCGTGCATTGGAACTGTGCATGTATTTATTGCAAAATGCTTTGGCTCGCTCGGGAGGTCGAAGAGATCAAAAAAGGCGGGCTTTGCTATAGTAGCTTTGCAGTGTGGGTCTAGTATGGTGTACATTTTTACTGCCTTTTCGGGTTGCCCGTCGGGGTAGACTTTTGCAAGACAGACGGGTGAGCATGAAGGAGGGCATGGTGAGCCGTCGCATATGTCTGTGTAGTACATCCCATACTGCTTTGGCTGCTGTTCGGAGTCAGTTTGAGTCTCCGTCGTCGAAGTCGCTTTTTGTGTCCCGGCAGAGGGCTTCTTAGTTTCTAGATGTAAGGCTGCTGGGTGCCTGGTACTGTCACACAGGTGGCATTTTACTCTAGCTGTGCAATCTTTGGCCATGTGCTCCATGGAGTCGCAGCATTTGAAACATATCTTACTTTCTTTGAGTAGGGTCTTTCTCTCATCTAGTGATTTTTTCCTAAAGTCTCTGCAATCATTTAGAGAGTGCGAGGACTTGTGGATTGGACAAGTCAAGCCTTTTTTAGGTGAACGAGGGTTCGATTGAACGCTCTTTGGTGTTCGTTCGTCTGGGGGTTTCTTTGGGGGGAACGTGACGTCTGTCTTGAACACTGGATAGGTAGGTCTGTCCTTCGTAGCTTGGAAAGGGCGCTTGATGACATCGGAGTTGTGACTGGTTTGCTTCGGCGCTGTGGACTGAGCTTCTCTGATGGAGTGGTACAGGGGGTCGTTGTAGAAGTCAGCTCTGTTTTTGATAAAATTAGCGAGAACCGCGAAGGGGGGAATCTGGTTTTGGTTGTTTGCCCTGTAAGTTTGAGAGATCTCGATCCATCGTTCGGATATCAACCGTGGTAGTTTTTGGATGATAGGTTCTTGTGTTCTGAACAGGTCAAGGCAAACTAATCCCGGCAAGGTAGGATCCCGTTGTATGTTCGCCAGTTGAGTAATGAGCGATGAGAACGTCCTCAGCTGCTCACGTTCGTCGATTGTTATGTTGGGGAAACTGAGAACGTGGTCCAGGAGTGCGGATTCTGTCACTGTGGGTTCACCGAAGTCTCTGTCAAGTGACTGCCAAGTTTCTACAAGGCCGACCTCAGGGTCACCCAGATGGGCTGCGAAAATGTTGTTCGCTGTGACTACGGATTTTGGGCCTAGCCAGGCTGTCAGCTGGATAAGTTCTTCCTCAGGCCCAACCCCCTCCAGCTCGATGGCGCGCTTGAAAATGTGCTTCCACATTAAGTAGTCTTTTCCAGGTTTGTCAGAGAATCTTCGTACTCCTTTGGCTGCCAAGTCCACCCTTCTGCCACAGCACATTGGGGAATGCATTGCAGTCGTGTGTGGGTTGTAGTTTGGTGGAGGTGGTGCAGCGCTTATTGGAGCGGGGGCGTGTGCCATGGCTGGCTGGTAACCTCCTTCGGCGTATTGTTGGCTGAGGGTGGTTTGCCAAGTGACATGCGAGGGACCTTGTTGACTTGGTCTGAACTCCTCTGCTCTGGCGTTGAGCTGAGGGAAACCAAATCCCTGCGTACTTACTTGTTGGGGGGTCTCTCGTCTTTCTGGTGAAGCAGGTTTGGGGGTAGTTCCCCAGAAGGCCGCTTCCTGTCGTCTTAATATTGACTCTTTTTGGGCTAGCTCATGTCGGAGCTGTTGCACTTCCTGCTGTGTGACCATTGCCGCTGATGATGTACTCATCCGGTTGCCGTCAAAGATGTGGTTCGGCGGGTTCAATGGGGCAGCTACGATAGGAATGCCTCCTTGCACTCCTGGCTGTGTGGCTATTGCTGTGGCTGGTGGACCCATCCAGTTGCCATCAAAGGTATGGTTCGGTGGGTTCAATGGGGCAGCAACGATAGGAATGCCTCCTTGTGCTCCTGGCTGTGTGGCTATTGCTGTGGCTGGTGGACCCATCCAGTTGCCATCAAAGGTATGGTTCGGTGGGTTCAATGGGGCAGCAACGATAGGAATGCCTCCTTGCGCTTTTGGCTGTGTGGCTATTGCTGTGGCTGGTGGACCCATCTGGTTGCCATCGAAGGTATGGTTCGGTGGGGCAGCAACAGAGGGAAGATCTACTTGCGCTCCCCGCTGTGCAGTCGTAGCCGTTGCTGGTGGTCCCATCCGATTGCCATCAAGGGGGTGGTTCGATGGGGCAGCAACAGTGGGAAGATCCCGTGGCCTAGTTGTTGCGACATCAACCCTGTGACTGACTGGCACATCTGGCCGTTGAGATTCTTCCGTTCGTCTACTCGGTCTTGGGGGGCTTGTGGCTGGCTGTGGTCTCACCTGTTCACGTTGAAATGCACTTTGGTTGTCCACATAAGCCGGCACACGGCTATGTCGTTCTTCGTTCTCCAGTTGTTCCCTATGGGACAAGAAGGTGGGCTCCTGGAGTGTTCTCCGAAGGCCTTGTGCCCTGGCCACTTTGTCCGCCACGTCTCGTTGGCTTCTTATGAACTCAAGCTCATCTTGAGTGGCCTTCATTTTGGCCTTCCTTATATCTGCCTCAGCGTCTGCTTCAGCCTCTGCTTCAGCTTCTCTTTCAGCTGCTTCCGCGTCTGCATCAGCCTTCATTTTAGCTGCTTCCGCCTCTCTTTTGACCGCTTCCGCCTTTCTTTTAGCTGCATCGGCCTTTCTCTTGGCTTTCATTCGAGCGTCCTCTATTTCCATCGCCTGCAATTCCTTCTTCTTCAGCTGCTCTTCTTGTGCCACACGAAAAACAGCTTCAGCAGCGTTAGCATCTCTGATGGCTTGCTCTTCTTGTGAAATCCGGGAAGTTCGGCTGTGGCGAGAAGATGCTTTCGAATTGCGGGAGGCACCTGTGAGGTGAGATTGTTGAGACACGCTGGAGTGTGCCTTGGATATGTGGCGAAAGGATGATGCCCTTCCAGACGCGTGGGATGGAGCCACGTGCAACCGGTGGGACGGTGCGTGTGATGCCCTTCCAGACGCGTGGGATGGAGCCGCGTGCGACCGGTGGGACGGTGCGTGTGAATGGCGGGAAACTTCAGATTCTGCCCTGTCAACCGGTCTGTCTCTTGGGCGAGGCTCGCATTCTGGAGGGCGTTGTGGGCTCTCTAGAAGCTTCTTGCATTCCTTGTTCCGTAACCGAAGACTTTGCATGTCGCGGTCGACTTCTGAGTCTCTTAATTGCTGCTGAATGTCCTTGAGTTGCCGTTCGGAGTCCATCCATTGTGTGAAGGCGTCCTCCTTATCTTCTTCCAGTGCGTGAGCACGTTCGGGGGAGAGATCCTCCTTTTGCTCTAGGTAGAGTTTGTGCCATTTCTCCCAGCCTCTTTCATGGCGCTTGTGCACGGTGTGCCATTTCTCCAACA